>NW_009914721.1:14516-25995 GCF_000696875.1 Nestor notabilis
GGATATGAATTGGGAAGCTAGGATGCTGTTGAATGCATTTCATGCTTGATATGTCTAATCAAAAAGCAAATTATATTAGAAAAGTCATATACTAATCACACAGAGCATTGTATATGAATTCACAGTGCAAAAAAGTGTTTTAGTCCTACATAGGGACCTAAACACATTATTGTAACACCTGGTACACAGAACAACACGTGCCTCTTCTTACATAACACTGTGAACTACCACTCTTAGAACCTGATTTTTCTATGGAGATAACATATTCCAGGTGAAGACTAGGAAATAAAAGGGGGCGAGGGGAGGAAGATATTTCAAGAAACACTTGCAACTTGTGGTTCTTAAGCAATTTCAATTGTACGAGCATCAGCCATTCAGGCAAACTCTTGAATTTTGTAGAGTGTAATGTAGAATGCAAAAAGTTCAGTTGCAGGGAGGCCCTTTTTATACACTTCACTGAAATTAATTTCAGCAATTGCAGTTACTAAACTTAAAGGAATCTAAAAGCACAAAGGGTCCCACATGAATTTAAAGAGAGAGAGAGAAGCTATTCCAGCATTCTATTCTTCCAGTAAAATGGTCCAGAAAGTGGAGAAGATGCTAAGAGAGAGTATACCCAAATTGTTCTTAGACTGACAGCATTGTTACTGACCTGGCTGCAGCTGATTACTTCATATAACCTTAAAAAAAAAGTGAGATTTTTATTCTTTAAGTCCTAAAAAACCCAAAACATTATAACAAAGTATATTTTACTATAGCCTAAACCTGTAATACTAGAAACACCAATAAATTACAGCCTAGCTGTGGATGGACCTAACCTCCATTTGGTTTTGACTTTAAAGTTCCCACATCCTGAAAGTCCAAGTTCTGCTTTTGTTCTAGGCTATCTCAGCTTTGATAGCAATGAAGAGCTTTTAATGTTTCACTCATGACACAGTGCAATATGGGTTAAGAAAGTAGTAAATCCCTTCACTGAGCTTTCCTGAAAAGCTGAATCCAAAAAAAAAACCTCTTGATTAAAGGTTTGTACAGAAAAGGCATGGACAGTACAATAACTGGAATAACAGAAACAGTATGAATTTTAACAGCATACAGTTAAGTATGGTGTTTACAAACCCAGTGGCAGTGGTGCAGGAACTTCACATGAAGCCTGAAAGGCAGAGGAACACTAATTGAATATAGGCTACCCCCAAATCATTGATGAGGGGATAGCTATAGAAAAGGTAAACAGTGTATTAAAATATGGTATTTTTGGTATTCCTAGCAGGTGGTATTCTTTCATATATGAAATCTCATATCAAACCCTCAGTTTGTTTCTAAGTTATGTTCCATACAGAAAAGTTCAAACTGTCAGAACAATAGGAAAACCTGTCTTATGAGCACTAATTCTTAGTTTTTGAAACACAGTCACCTTTTTTCCATGAAAAGCTCAATCAAGTGATTCATAGGATAAGTATCAACTGCAGCTGTATCCATGACACCTTCAAGGGTCAGACCCCTTCACCAGCTCTCAAAGCAGTATGCCAGGGAGCAGCAGAAGCCAGCTGCTCTCTGGAGGATGGCAAGCCAGTAGCAGGGCGTGAATGCCAGACTATATCATCAGCAAGCACTTCAATCTCACAGTTTCTAAACAAGGAAAGAGGAACCAGCAATAACAAGCAGGGTCAAGCATCTGTCCGTAGATCACCTATGGCAAGCCTGCTGTGACTAAGCAAGTCCAACATCAAGCCAGAAAGCCAAGCTAGAAAAGCCAGTATCAGCAAAGGACAAAGCAGCAGAACTCAGGTAAAGGTCTGAGCTTAAGTGCTGTTCCCAGGCTGAGGGAGGGCCCTGAAGAGGCTTGTCACAGCTGTTTCTCATCACTTAGTTGATGTCACAGCAGTCTGACCCAAGGTTACACAGCTGTGCTATAGCAGAGATGTCCTGGAGCACAGGCAGCCCTTAGGGGCAGAGGGAAGGGGCTGCACAGACTGCTGGTGTCCTCAGGGCCCTGATATGTGGCATCAGTCCAGGAAATGCTATGTTACCAGCCACACAGCTTTTGCATGTCTCCTCTATTTCAAATGCTAGTCCTAGCCCCTACAAGGCGAGAAGATTCAGAATTTCCCTTTGCAGCTGGAAGGCTGCACTGATAGACTTTGGGCACCAAAACCATCAACAGACTCAGAGCTGCAGTATTATTTCTTAAGACAAGCCCTACAACCACTCTGTTACACAGCTAGTTTTTAAAATGTTGCACACTGTCATTCTCCTTTGAAAGGCAGGAGGACATGTACCCCTACCCAGATCATGCTGTGGCACTCCACAGAGGACCCGCATCTCTGCCCTTACCTTGTTCAAGTGACTTGCATTGAGGTAGACATCCTGTAAGCAATCTGTCCTCTGTAGGAAGATCTCAGGACTTTAGTACCTGAATGTGAAGAATCTTGTTGACTCTCCAGATGGATGGCTGAGTCTCAGGTCTGTCTGTAAAGGTGGGCCTCACCCCAGGGGTCTTCTATGTGCCTGATAAGCTCTGCAGCAACTGTGCCATACCTAGACTAGAAAGCCAATTTTAGCAGAAAGTACACTGTTGTGGCTGTATTCTCACACTGTGAGTCCAAGCTCTCATTTAAGAATACAGAATCATAGAATCATTTAGGTTGGAAAAGACTTTTAAGAGTCTAATTGTAAATATGCTCACTGAGGTGTAAGTATTCATGAAATCTTTGCTTCCCAGGAAGCACTACTACATAATTTTGCTCCCTCATTGCTTTATTCATTGTATGTTAAGAAGGAAGGGAAAGCAGAGGCAACTGGAAGAGAATCTGTCAATTGGTGGCACGTTACCACAGATTACCATTTTGCCTGAGACCATGACAAAAGCTGCTGCCAAATTCAGAGACACTGTGGCACCTTATGCTGAGTAACCCAGTGGATTCTGCTGAGTTCTTGCGGGGTTCCAGAGTAAAGGTGTTTGCCTCAAAATGTCACATGATGGTTCTGCTCAGCTTAAAAACTGATATGGCATACAGCCACATCCTGCTCCAACTCAGGTATTAGCATTAGAGATTATGGAGAAAAAACAACTCTTTCAGATTTTATAAAACAAAGGAATGCAAAGAGCACATTGCCACTATTGTGGATGAGGCTTCCACTAAGCTGATTGAGGGTTTTTTTCCTAGTCATACTGATTTTTAACTGGAATCTGACAGTATGAATGTAACAAATTGAAGAAAGCTCATTTTTTCGTGCTTGCAGGGCCTTGTTTGCATGTTTTTCCAGAGATAAGAGACAAGACACAACAGTTACTTTGTGCAGCAGAAGAGCAATTCTTATCAACTCTGGCATTTGCTAATAATCTGCAAAAGTGTGGAAAACAAGTGGCTGCTATTGCAGTGAAATAGTGCAGAGCTCTCTCAGCTTTTTCATATTGTCACTTATTTCCATTGTTTAAAAATGGAAAACAAAGTGAACTAGTTTCCTGGCATGTGGTTATTTCTCCCAGTACTTTTTCATTCATTGTTTAAACCTAATGGGTGAGAATGGTCAGGATTTGCTTGACCTGCCTTGAGATCAGCCCCACTATGTATGTCCTGCGAACAGGAGAAAACATTTGCTTAGTTTGTGCTCATAGTAGCAATATATGGGCTATATCGGCTAGAATTTGTACACAGTTTCTTTAAAAACAAGTTCATTTGTGACTGGGATGGTGAAGCACAAGAGATTTTGGTGCTTAAAACACTTACGTTTCCTTACAAAACTTCCATTCACATGTTGTGAATTCTACTGGGTGCCTGATTGTCTTAAGTGTTAGACCTACAAAAAACAAAATGCCTGAGTATAAAATTTAGGTCCAGAACGTGGGCCCCTAAATTCTCTTCTGCACATCAGCTTCCTCCAACAAATTTTCTGGAAGACAGAGTGTCTGTTTCTGGGCATATCAAGATCTGAGTATATTTTAACAGTGTTAAGCAATTTGAGACCTAAGTGTCAGCAGAGAGCAGGCTTTTTCTGTCAGACAAGCAGTGGGGTCTAATTCTGAAGGGTTTTCTTACCTGGTCTTGATGGCATTCTAACATAAGTAATTAGATCCAGTGAAGAAATATCTGCCCACAAATCCAATACAGACAAATTTAAAAGCACCTCCTAGAAGCCTAGAAATTTCCACCTAATTTGTCTATGTTGAGATGGGTAAAATGAGAAAGCCCATTCAGCTTGATGGCTCCTATGAATCTTCTTCCTGAGGTACCAGCTTTCCCCATGCTGTGTCAGAGGAGCAAGGGGTTTCATCTCTGGGTTGCCACTCACACCTCCAAAGTTCAGTACAAATTCTGTTTCAGTCCAGCCCTCTGTCATCTTTGTTTCTTTATAGAAATGTTCAAACTCTATTAAGCATGTGTAAATACTGAGATGCCTTTGCTGAATTTTGTATTTTCTTCTCAGGCCTGTTCACAGTCTGAATTTGCCAGTGGAGTGTGTTGAGATTGTTCGCCTACTGTAGTTACCGGACGCCTGAAGGGAATGAAAAGTCTGTCCTGGTTTAAGTACACTTGAAAAACAGACTAAATAAAAGGTAAATTGCTCTCCAGCTCTTTTCTATGATTCAAAATGCTCAGACCTCTTTATAGATATAACATTATATGACTACACTCTCCTGTCAACTTGCTCTTCTGAACACCGGCAGAGAAAGGAAGCTGTTTTGAGGTTTCTGTTCTTCCCAAAAGCAGCCAACAGCATATTAGGTTGGGTTTCTTCTTTATCCATCTATGTTACAATATCTTTCAAATATCCAAGAGGAAAACAAATTATATTCTGTCATGCAATTATCTATCAAACATGTTGCTTAAGTATTTTATATACTATGCCAAAGCCATTCCTGTGACTATTGCTGACAAAAATTTCCTGATAGATTCTTGAACTGGAAATTACCAGCATAGAACTTTGAACTAAATGGCTTTCTTAAATTTTAAGGAACAAGGCAAAGTGTATTATTTCTGCCCAGACAGAGAAATATTACTTAATAGTTAAAAATCAGTAAATAACTATTCTGGATGTAGTCATCGATGAGGAGAAGATGAAAGAGAAACTGTTCACACAATGAAATAAAATGTTGGTACTGAGAAAAGGGAAACCTGTAAGAAGTACTGCAATACATTTATTAAAATTATAAAGCATTTTATTGCAATTATCTTGTCATTTGTGATATGCCTAACACTGTGTGTATTTGAAAAAGCCAGAAGAATTATGATATTGATTCTCAGAAATCATCTCAGTTGATGCAATCTAACTGGAAAGAATGATAAATCAATTACAGCATTTAAAATCAGTAATACCTGATACCATTTTGAATTAGAAAGGAAAATGTCAACAGAAAACCATATAGTTAGTTTTATCTTTTTAGATTCCTCCTATAGTACGGGCATTCTAAATTAACATTTGGGTGTAGCTGAAATTTTAAAATATTTTACTTTAATTCACATTAATATTTTTCTAGTTCACTTGTGTTGTTAAGAAACTTTTGGTGATCACCACCAATCACTACATTTAGTACCATCCTCCCTATTCACTGTCTGGTGCTAGAATACGTTGACGCAAGTATACTCTGTTACTCAATAGCTAGTGAAAGAGAGAGTCGTATTTTAGGCAAAATGTAACTGAACTCTGTGACATCCTGACTCTGGATACTACAAAGACTTTTTATTCTGATGAGATGAAATGTTTTTAATTAAATTAAAGACTTCACAGTTGTTTTGGTCAAGGTGAAAAGCAGTATTATAAAATTGCGCTCATCCTACAAGCTAACTGGCTCTTGGGTACAAATAAAAGCACAAACACTAATGGAAATCTGAGTTACAATTAAAAAAAAAAATTATTGCCTTTAACAACAAGAGAAGAGGTGACTGGCGATACAGCACTATCTGAACTACCTGAATACTGGAGTTGTTGAATTTCACCGTGCAGTTCACTTCTATAAACTAGTAATTGGAAAAATACTTCAGAATTACTGAAGTTTCAAATAAAAAGAGGAAAACACTTTTCTATTTTTGCCCTTCCTTTATGTCTATGTGTCAGGAAAAAAGTAAGATTCTTGGAGAACGGTTTGGAATTATATTGATATCAAATGATAAGAGAGACACTGGGAATATAGTACCCTCAACTCCCCAGAAAACTCTAATTCAAATGGAAGCCTATTTGGAAGAGAAACAGGGAAATTTAATTCTTTAATTTTCCATATTACTAAATTATCGTCTATCTGTGAGGTGTGCAAATCATGATCAACCTCAGTCAATAAAAATCTACAGTCAGTAACTGAACTGCTAAATAGAATAAGGTTTACTAGATCTTAAAAGAAAGTAAGAGGAGTATTATAGTATTAGCAAAATCCTTAAAGAACAGTCACATTTGTTGAACTGACGCATACCCTATGGAACACCAAGTAGGTTATTCGATACTCTAAAGTATGTGTTTGATTTAATAGGCCCATCATATTTTAGTTAAAGCTCATCAGATCTTTAGTTTTTCTTGAAGAAGGGCTCCATTTATGCATAAAGTTTTCTATTTTTTTCCACATTATGGCAAGTAGTTAATAAACAGTTTATTCCCTCCTGGAAGACCTTGCTTCTACCCTTAGACCATCTCAGCTTTATTGTGTCTTATGCATAATTAATTATGTCAGTAAACAGAGTGAGGACAAGCATGAAAAATAGGGACACAGTCATTTCTTCTGTTGACATACACCTAAGATGATAAAAGTAGCAACATATCTGTTACAGAACAATAAGAGAAGGCTGCCGCAACCACTGTCAATGATAAAAGATATAATGAAAAATACAGTAATAATGAGAAATTAAAGCAACCTTAAGGACTTTTAGCTCCTCTGAGAAAATTTCCTCAGCCCAAGACAGCAGTGCCCTGGCACTGAATTTTGTTAGACCCCATGTTTTGGAGGGTTGTGAGAGATGTTTGAATTCTGGAACTGACATTTGTCTTCATCACTTACTGAGCCCCAAAAAACAGAAATTTCCTGTGCTGAGCTGAATTTAGTATTCCACCTGATTGCTCCCAGCCACAGTCAAACTGCACCAAACAACATACATTATCTCCCTGCAGTTGTCTGCATCACCAGCATGCGAAATAGGAGGTAAACATGCGATGAAAGTGCTGTAGTACTTATTGCTGCTTTTCCCTGCTACACAGATCTTGACTGATGTAGTGATGCCTCTCTTTCATGTCTTTCTTCCTCAGTACACATGAAGTACTGCTACTAGGGCATATAAAAGACTCTACAAGATAGCCATTCTCCTCCAGAGTAAATGAAGAGAAGCAAAAAAAAATGAAGCCAATACCTCCTCTTATTGAACTGAAAGAAAGATGTCTTATTTGGGCTCTAAAAAAAAAAAAAAAAAAAAAAAGAAAAAGAAAAACAGTTAAAAGCAGGAAAATATCTCTTCATCACAAGACTGAGGTTAGCCAAGTTACATGCAACTTAATAAATCAAGCAAAGCAAAACCAGTATTTTGTGGAAATGTAATAGGATTTGAGAGAAAATGTTAAGTCGTTTCAGCCAAAATTGTTTTGGGCATCAGATACAACCAGAAAGGTCATGCTGATCTAGTGGAAAAGAGGTTCACTTGCTACCTTAGCAGTGCTGAATGTTGTATTTAAGCTTACAGGGAAAAGAAGACAACATAACAGGAATTCCACCCCAAGATTTCACTTGACTGGAAAGACAAGGAGCCAGAAGCCACCAAAGAGTGCAGAAGAGCATACGGAAGTCTGACAGTCCAGCCTGAATGGTGTAAATTATGTAGTTCTGCTCTCAAAGTATTGAATTAAAGTTTCTGTTTGGAAAGAGAATCCAAGTACACTTTACAAGTGTGTCTTCTTAGTTAATCTTTAGAGTAATCATAGAGGAAATGGCTATTTATTTACAATTTTAATTAAGACACTTCAAAACTAATTTTCTGGTAACTTGGAGACCTACCTCCTCTTCCTTTCTCATTCATGCAATAGTATTTCCTCATGCAACCTTCAATATAAATATGCTGTTGCTTCTACTTCCTCACAGTGTATGGCTGCATCATTAACAGTAACCTAGCATAGGTCTACTGAGATGAAAAAAATAATGTTGATTATTCTTTTTGAGTTTTATATTTATGTTTACAGCTTATATTATCTCTTAAAGAGAGTGTTCACATAAGTAATTTGCATTACACACCTTGCATAGGAAGCTGGGGGGGGGGAAGAATCTTTATTTTAAACTTGTGACATCATTTCACAGCACCAAAAGAATAGCTTTCATTATTATAATATAAAGAACCCTGTGATTAATTTTGTTTCTCAGTGAAAACATGTAGAGGGCCAGATGGGAGAAGGGAATCTTCTCGTGGAAGACTAGGGAGTTGATGGGGGCTGGTGAATTGTAGTTTTGTTTCTTTTTCTTGAAACACATAAATGGAAAGCACTGAAAAATACTGTCAGGCAAATACATTATTTTTTACCATAGGTTTAATGACCATTTAATCAAAAGGAAAGCATGCACCTAAGCTTTCATCACTAAAGAAAAAGATGAAAAGTATTGCAAAATGACAGAACTATTGTCTATCCTTGTGGAGAGATAATGGACACTACCTCAAGAAGATTAAAAATAAGAACATTAACATCATGACTAATAACAAGAAGCTATTTTTTCATCTATTAGATTAAAATAAGAACAATTTTAATATTCATAAGATAGAAGCAGCAATTTTTCATGCATTACTTCTAAATAGAAAAAGGCAATTTCAGTATCTTTCAGTCTTTTATCAGTAACTAAATTTGTCATACTATGAGAAAGATAGCTCACTGAAGATAGTTAAAAATCATTTTTAAAGTAGTAGCACACCAAGAGGGGATTTAACCCATTAAGAGGTGGCAGACAGGAGATTCAAGTGAAATATGTTTTTAACTCATGGCTATGAACTTCTATAAAACTGATATAAATAGACGTTTGTTTAGAACACATAGTCTTGTCAGTACTTTCTCTGAGATTTCTTTCCATGTTACTATTAGAAAACCAATCAAAACCAAAACAACAACAAAATTCACAAAACACAACACAAAAACCTTCAAACAGTCTGGAAGTTGCTTTCTATTACCTGTCTCAAGGAATATAAACATCTCTGCCTCGCAGGTATAAGACACCAGTTTAACTCTTCGTTACAGACCCATCAATCATACTGTCTTCTTTCCCCAATATAAGAATGAAATAACTCACCACATTGTCTTTGTTGCCTTTACTGTGTTCTGTGTAATGTGATGCTTACTGACTATGAAAGAACTCCTAACATCAGCATAACTAATATTTTGCCCATTTCTTACAAATTCCTTTCTTATTCTGATCCCATGAAGATATCATTAGTAAATGCTGATATGTATTTTTATTCCAGTATTATATAAAATGGAGTGCTATCTTTCAGATATTCCACTTATCTAAAGGGCTTAAAGTTTAATAACAAATTTACGTACTTAATATAATTGTTGTTGCATGGGATTTTGATTTAGTAGAGTGATACGGCATACTGAAATCACAACACAAGCACGATATAGATATTGCAGTATGGAATTGAATCACCAGACAAACATGATTCCCATTATCAGTCTCTATAAGCCCACCTTTATGACACTGGGTATGCCTAGTCACTGGGAAGGAATATGAGGGTTGAGCCAGGTCAAGCCCATTGCTGTCTTCCAAGTTCATTTTATTACCTGGAGAGTTGTTAAACTTAATGTTACATTGAGCCACATATACACTTTCTGCCCCCATGCTGCTCTGGCTAGCTCAGAAAGATATTACTCTCCACTAATTATCTCAGAGAAAGATGTTTATACAACCTGATGACCCATTGGTATAGCTGTATATCTAAAAATAAGGTTATGCTCCAGTTCCCCTAAAAGTGCATCTTTCTTTACAATAATTGGTAGTCATTCTTTACATTCTTCCTTGAGCTCATTATTTTTGCCCTTCTCTGAGTCTTCTTCCATTGGCAGGAGGGGGGAGGGGGTGTGTTGGTCACAGTGAAACATTGGCAGTGTGGTAGAAATGGAAAGGTTCTGGACTGCTCTGAATGACTTTTTCCTTTCTCTCACCTAGTATGTTCTGTCTTGTCTTTTGTTGAATTTAGCAGAAATTGGGATTTTTGAGATGCGGTTAAGCCTGTGCTTTAACCCATCCTAACTGTATTAACAGAAAAATTAAATCATGCTTATGGGCCACTACAGCTGAACAATATTTAAATCTTTTTTTTTCCCTTGCTATATGCTGTACATTTTTATTGCAAACCTCAAAACAAAACTTATCAGTAGGTTTCTTCAGGACCTGCTTAAAATAGAAACCAAAATGTAAAATACAACCTGATGAGAGGTGAACAGGACTTTCTCTGGATTAAAGTGTTCCTTTGGAGAGATGACTACAGATATGACATGAGCTAGTCTCAAATTGATTAGCAAGTTAACAAATCTTCAATTCCGCTACTGAATTATATTATGGTCATATTAGGTCTCAATGAAATGCCCAGAACAGCTTCACTTGAAGAGTTATGACCAAGGATACGCTTAAGTGGCTATGTTCACATTTGGACATACTATGTCTCAGAGTATTAAGAGTATTAAGTATCTACAGTGATGTTCTCAAGTACCTATTTTCCCTGCTATAGCTATCCTTCAGATATTTATAAAGGAGCACTTACCTTTCTGTATTGCATTCTGTGCAAGTTCTATTTTCATCTTGAGATCTCTTGGAAGCCAAGAAATGTATTCCAGATTTCAAAATGACAATATGCTTAGTTCAAAGTGAACTACTCAGAGCTATGGATTTCCAGTGACAAAACACATTACTCTCTGAATTGTGCTTAGGCCATATTTCAGCTCAACCTTAACACTAAGGTTTTTCATTTAGAAATGTACATTTAAGTACCTGCTGTGCAAACTCACAGAAACTTAAACAACTGAAACAAATTAAGATTGTTATTGTCTCCATTCCTAAGTCATAATGATAGAATCACAAGATAATTCAGGTTAAAAGGGACCTTGGCAAATCTCTAGTCCAACACCCTGCTCAAAGCCAGTTCAGCTAAAAGGCAACTAGGCATAATCCAGCCAGGTGTTGAAAACCTCCAAGGATGGAGATGGCAGAGTAACGTGCTCTCATGCTTGGCTGTCCTCACAGCTTTTCCCTAAATGCAGTCTGAAACTCTTGATTCAATCTATGCTGCTGTGTCTTGTCTTCCTGCTACACACAGCTGTGAAGAATCTAGCTCCACCTTTTTTATAACCTCTCCAAAAGTACTAGTAGGCTGCTATTAGGCCTCCCTGAAGATGTCTCATCTCCGAGCTAGAAAAATCCCCTTTACCTCAGCTCTCCTCATAGGGCTGCCAGCAAAAAATGGAAACTGGGGTTCCAGCTCTTCCTCTCTGTCCTGGGTTCAGCGCTACAGCAGTCATTTTGTCTCCTTCTTAG
>NW_009914722.1:0-7731 GCF_000696875.1 Nestor notabilis
CCTTCCAACCCAAACCATTCTATGATTTTTTCAAGGATTATTATAATTCAGTGCTTTATCTCTCCACCACAAACTAGGAAAAAGGATACTTCAGTTTTGAGTCCAAACTCCTGTTTTTGTTGTACAGCTGGGCCGTGTCGTCATACTTTATATGGAAGTTCTCATGGCATTGCTACCATGGGGGCAATTTGAACAGGTCCATGCTGCGTGCAACTTGCAAAACTTATGCACAAAATTCTTGCAGAATTTTGAAGAAAAATGTGCAGATATTCCTGGTATCTAAAGAATAGCTCCCCCTTGATCAACGGTTTCTGAAGCATTCTTCCCCATGTGTGGTTGGTTGAAATTGAAAGCATTTTACAGTTGTTTATTACCAGAGGTATTAAAGCAGAAAGGTGTAAGCATTGGCTAGCTTCATCTCACTTGTTTTTAAAATGGTGTTGGCTTTACATTTTGGAAGAAGTGACTAACTAGCCACCCCATGTCAAACATACAGCCCACTCTGCAGTGCCTAAAGGAAATGTAAATGTGTACAAGTCTGTGCTTCTGCCAAACGAGTCATAAACTGGCCTGTGAGTATGTGATAGTTTGTACTTTTGCTCCAGTGGAAATGCCATACAGTTCTGTGTTATTCTGACCTTGGCTGAAACATAACACACTTTTACATGGCTGATTGACTTAGTTTTGTGGAGATGAGCAGTGGCACCTATTAACAAAAGTACCCTGCATACCCACCTTTCTGTATTCCTTCATTTGATGGACAACTGAATAGAAACAGAAGCCAAGTGTCATAAAAAATATTTTGCTAAGTAACCAGGTATAAATGAATGTGCCCAACTGCCAACCTTTTACCTCTTAACTGATGTGCATGGATTAGTTAACATTGAAGTTCTTTCATATGGAACTTGCTGATGAAAATCCAGCTCCAGGTGGAAAAAAAATGTTGGACGCATTTTGAGGAAACTTGACTCATTTCCTTGCTTGTATTTGGAAAAAACATTTAGTGTAATGGGCTTAATAAATGCTTGAATTTACAGCTCTTGTTTCTCTCCTGTTCTTTCTAAGGATTTTTGTTGTGTTTCTCTCCTTGAATTCGCCTTTGGAATAAACGTGATTTTTGGTTTTTTACCCCTTTTAATAAGGTTTATGTACTGGACTGAATGGGGTGGTAAGCCAAAGATTGATCGAGCTGCTATGGATGGCAGTGAGCGGACTACGTTGGTACCCAATGTGGGACGTGCTAATGGCCTAACTATTGATTATGCTAAAAGACGGCTGTACTGGACCGACCTCGATACCAACCTGATAGAATCCTCCAACATGCTAGGTAAGCCCCAGTGCTCTGGGCTGCATCATGGGGATGCTGCTGCCTTTTTGCAGTTCCCTGTGGCAAATTATTGCTTAAATAATGCAGAGATACACGTCTTAAGACAAAACCATTTTTTTCCAAACTCACACGCCTTTAACATTTGCTTCTATAATTGATGTTTATGCAACACAGCATTTAGCGAGACCTCGATTTTCTTGTAGGTGATACAGTTCCTCACAAAATTAAAATTCTACAAGCTGTACGTGTTTTCAGTTATATGTAGGACAAAGCTGTCAACTTCCAATGTTTTGGAGGGCCTTGTTTTGCTGTTCTGAAGAGCACTGGCAGATACATAACAAACACTTCATCATCTGTAGGAAGTTAGAGAGAAAGCCAAGATAACAACAGCTTATTGGACATTTTTCACAATGTAATTTAATACAATGTGACTTTTAGTCTCTGTTGATATCCTCAGGGTTCAGGCATGTTTCCATGCCCCTCCCTCAGGAATCCTGTACACTTTTTCTGGCTAATACTAGTTGTTGGGGAGGAGGGAGGCCCACTCTCATGCTGGGGTCTGTGTCATGGTTTTATAAACTTGACATTACAGCTAAATGGATATGGAGTATTTTATGCTTTCATTGTCCTGGGGTAGCATACTGAGGACACAAGCCCTCTCAGATTTGCAAATTATCTTTTTTTAACTTCTTGGCACCTGAAAGAGTGGAGTGCCTTGTTGTGTGCCAGATTATTTACATTAGTGTCATCACTAGCCAATATTTAAGGCTAAAGGAGCTAGTTTACTTTAAACAGTACATTTGCAATAGTGGTACAAAGCTAGAAAAAGCTAAAATGCATTATAGGAGTTATATGTAATATAACAGCTTTTCTTCAGCTTCTCCTGTATTTTGGTGTGCTGTTGGTGCTGGCTCAGCATTCCCCTGTGTACCATGGAACTGAACATGGCATAGAAATTTCATCTTCCCCATGCCTGTGGCTTGGTACAGCAGAGTGCAGGGCTATTCATCCTCATCTTCTCAGTGCAAAAAGGGAATGGCTTCTTGCTTCATAATCTCCTGTTCATTTTCTGTGACTAGACAGCAAGATGTTCTGTGGTAATGAAGTGGTTGAAATAACACAGTTGAAATCATTTCCCCTCGCCCTCTGCCATACCCTCTCCTTAAGGTCTGTTAACATTTTCATGGCATACACAATTGACTGTTTCCTGCCTTGAGTTTCTGACTGCTTTTTCCTGTTACTGCATTCCAGAGACAGGTTAGTTTAATGCTGTGCATTTAATTTTTCTTATAATACAGTGGAGAATTCTGTTAAGCTCATAACAATTCTCTCTGTATGCAGCAGGCAGAGACCCAAATGTGGTATGAGAGATGCTGAACTGGGACTAGAGTGTCAGAATCCTGCATCTCCTTCAGAGGCATTCTGTTTGCTTCAGGGAGGAGGAAAAGGACAGTCTTTAAGAACCCTGATCATTATCAAAACAGACTTTTTTCTCTAGAAAAATATATTCTCGTCTGTGAATCGCAAGCAGGATTAGCATGTTTCTGTGACAGGGTCTGAGACTTTCAGGATGGTCTTTTGAATACTGTACATTTCTTTATAATTTACTTTTGTAATAATGAAGTAGTAATTTTAAACTATGTATGTTTAACCTTTCTGTGCAGGGCACATGTCCAGCAACATGAAACAGCATAGTGTTTGTCCCCGTTTAATTCTGCTTTTTCTCTCCCTTTCTTTTGGAAACAGGCCTTGACCGTGAGATTATAGCTGATGATTTGCCTCACCCATTTGGCTTGACTCAGTATCAGGATTACATTTACTGGACAGACTGGAGCCGGCGCAGCATTGAACGAGCCAACAAGACCAGTGGCCAGAACCGGACTATCATCCAAGGGCATTTGGATTACGTTATGGACATCTTGGTCTTCCATTCCTCCAGGCAGGCAGGCTGGAATGAATGTGCCTCTAGCAACGGTCACTGCTCTCACCTGTGCTTGGCAGTCCCTGTCAGTGGCTTTGTCTGTGGCTGCCCAGCTCACTATTCCTTGAACTCTGACAACAGGACTTGTAGTGGTAAGCCATAATAAATGAAGATAAAACAGAGAAGCAGATAGGTTTAGTAGCAGATGCAAGCAATGTACTTGGAGGAAAGAAGGGTTTTGGTTTTATGTGAGATAGTGAAGCTTGTTTGCCAATAGGCCAAGTTAAAACTAGTTTCATATAAGATACTGAAAGCACAAAAAAAAATTAGTCTTGCAATCTACCAGTATCACCGTAAAATAAGAGTGGCTGTTAGTGAACCATTACAGTGATTCAGCTAAATCTGTGTAACAGCAAAGCTCAAAATGCTTTTGGGTTTGTATCTGTCAGACCCTTCTCAAGTGCTTGCTTGCTTGTTTATATGCTTATTTATTTCTAATATTGCCCAACTTAAAGGATATGTGATGCTTTGGTCTATACTCTGGACTTTGTGTAGCCTTTGAATGGTGAAGATTCAATTCTGTATGTTTGCTGGCTAATGAGATGCTGAGATCGGCCACACTCATACCCCTAAAAGTGTTTCTTCCTCAGTGAGGAGAGGATGGCTCCACAGCCTCCCCAGCACTGATCTCAGTGCAGCCTAGCCCCATTTTTCTTTATTGTTGTGCAGAATATGAACCACAAGGCCCCTCAGGCTGTGTGTAATTAGTTTCTAACCAAATAATTTATCCATCTCTCAATAACTGGCTGCCAGTGAAGCTCATAATTTTGGCAGCCATGCTGGATGGCTGATTTCCACTGGTGTCATTCAGATTAGTCAGTGGGTGAAGAGTTTCATGGTGCAGAGAGACAGATTGTATCTCATCCACATTATGCATGAGTAGAGACATCCAACTGTTGTTTTAAGCCAAAAGCAGGGAGCTTGTTCCATGAATGCCACCTCATGCATTTTTTTAGAATCTTGGTCTTCAGAAAACTCTGCTTTTCCACTCCCCTATTTCTCCTGTACTCCTCCTTTCCTTTTGTTATTAGAAAGGGTGCTTGCATGACAACTGGATTATTGCACTCTGACATACTCAGACCTTCCTGTAAGTTACAAGACACGCTGGCACCAATCTGGTGATGACTGTGATTTTGTAGGTGGAGGAATTTGACTTCCAGCAGAGAATAAGTAGCAAAATGATTAAAGGTCATGTTTTCTTGTGAAAATGCTCTAGGAAACAAAGGAAGGAATAAAATACAAAAAAATGTGTTGTAAGCAAATAGAATCAATTTCCTGCAGTACAGTTCAGGGCCGTTCATGAGATATTAGGAGTTTTCCTTCTGCCATGGTCAAACCTGGGAACTTTCCAACTTCTCATTTGTAGGTGATGGGAGACTTGGGCTTCTCTGCATATAATTTAATTTTTTTCTTGGCCACTGTAATTGGAGCATGAATCGTTTTAACTTTCTCTTGCCTGTTTTGCTTGTTTATGTACTCCCAAACATTATTAATAGCCTAAGCCCTGTCTAGAGGCCAGTTTCTCCCTTCTAGATTACTCTGCTCATGTGGTCGTAGATTCTTCCAATTATGGGAAGGACACACTGCTCAGAAGTGTGGGAAGGATAACAGATTTCATTAGACTTACCACGTGTCACAAAGTTTGAAGGCAGTGTTAAAGGGGATATGTGCTCATTGTACTCCCATTTGCCTGCCAAAAATATAGTTTAAAAATGTGAACACTGGGAGGGAGCATGATGAAAACTGGGAAGGGATTTCTGAAATTGGTACTGTTTCAGAGATGTGGGGACTCAAGGGGGGAAATTCTGCTGTTGGTTTTTATAATGAGCCATCAATTCAAAGTTGGAAGCCAGGCAATCTCAGACAGTGAGAGGGTGCCTTTGGGGAAAAATGGAAAGAGTTTTGGGTGCTTATGATAATATGTTTACCTGCACTGTTTTATCTTAAGCTTTTTTCCCCCATTCCAATTCTCACTTAACTGCTTGGTAAGAATGCTGATGTTTTCTGAATCTAATATTTTGCTATACACATTCATATAAACTTTGCTTTGCCTTTTTTGTGCTTTCTTCTACAGTTTAGAGCTAAGTAGAAGGAGGCTTAAATTACTGGAGAAATGCTTGGAGGGGAAACACAGGTTTTCCAGAAAGCAAATTAGGCCTGATTGTTATAGGATGTTAGGACTGAATGTTAGTTACCAAGGAAACTCCCCCCCTCCTTTTACTTTTTTCCAGCAGCCTGAATAAATGTTCAAAGCATATGCATAAAATAACAAAGCAAGGTGATGATGTTCTCTGGAAGACTAGCCTACTCCCCTTTCCCAGGTGCTGCCTTACCTGTTTTACAGGCTGGATTGAATGAGTGCAGTGTCCCACTGCTAATCTCTCCAGACTTGTGCTATAGAGAATTGATTGTACAAACTTCAGGGAGACTGCAAACTGCATTTCTGGCTGCTGGCTCTTGTGCCGTCTTACACAGCAGTGGCTCCAGGCAGACCATTATTGAAAAGAATTCTGTGAAAAGGGAAAATGCTTTAACAACCTCCTCTGATTCCTGACCCAGTAATGTAATACAGGGATAATTTCTTTCTAACAATGTATTAAATGCCTTGTGCACTGACTGTGTAAGATATAGCCGGTAAACTACAGCCGTATGGGGTAGGGAACTCTTACTTTCTGATGTTATATATTTCTAAGAAAAGAAATGATCATTTGTCCAGGAAATTTTTGCTGGGTATCTGGACAGCTGGAGCAGAGCATCAGGCTTGGGTGTTTTTTTCCGATTGCAGGTTAGCATTCCCAGATGAGCACCTGGAAATAAGATATATACATTTGAGAAGAGTGCATAGATTTTTCTTCCAAAATGCAGGCTTGAATACACCTAACATTTTTCTGTGGGTTAGTTGTTCCATTCCAGTGCAGGGAGGAAGAGGGTTTGTGGGAATAGGATTGAACCACTCTAATGGTAATCTGTCTTCCCTGGGACCTCAAAATAAAGAACCAGTGCTGGCTTTTGCTCAGCTTCCTCTGCAAGTAAAGGGTACCTAGCAAAAGGTTCAGCTTCGAATAGTGGAACTGCATTTCCCTGGGACCTCTTTAGAAAGAAAATCGACAGTTGAGAGGCATGGTTGAACATTCTTCTTTGAGGTGATTTTGACAGTAGTCATCACATTCATTAGTCCTGTGACTCACAAAATTATCTTTGCCTGTCACATAGACGTTCAGACATTTATAGTAAAAAGAGGTCATTTTGAAGGCTTTCCAAACTGATCAGAGGTTAGGATTTTAATGTTTTGTCTTGATTTTTTTTCTTTATTGGCAAAGAAGAAGGGGAGTGAAATAATAGGTACTGTCTGGTTACATATAGTTGTCTTTTTTGAACATACAAATACCTAATGTTACTGCTGTGTAACCCCTTCACCCTCCTTTTTTTTTAATCCCATCAAGCTCCTACAACCTTCCTGTTGTTCAGTCAGAAGAATGCAATTAATCGCATGGTGATAGATGAACAGCAGAGTCCAGATATCATACTCCCTATCCATAGTCTCAGGAATGTTCGAGCCATTGATTATGACCCCCTGGATAAGCAGCTGTACTGGATTGATTCTCGGCAGAACATCATCCGGAAGGCACAGGAAGATGGCAGCCAGGTATCCTGTGGGTGGTGGAATTACTAAAAGATGAGGAAAGCATGCCCTGCGCCCAACAATGAGTGATTGTACGTGAATAACTTAGATACATGGACTTCCTGCAGGTTGCTAGCTGTCACTTGGCAAAACAAGTGACATCTGGAGTTTTTGGAGTCCTCAGACAGTAATTTGGGAGGTACAGCAAGAAATAAACCATTGAAAATTAAGGGCAACTTAAAGATATTGTTGCATTATTTGTTCAATTCTGTCTTTTGGCTGGGGGCTCTTGGAAACCCCTGTCTGAGAGAAGTAAAACATGGAAGGGAAGGTTCTTGGGAGAAATGGACTATGTGAGAGAGAGAAGGAAAGTTGCAAATGCGCAGGGTGCAGGGGCATTGACTCTGAAGTGAAGAGGGTGGGCCTGGCACATGGCTGTGTCTGAAACCTCCCAGGTTGTGGTGGAGAGTTGCTGTCAACCACCAAGGCACTGTGCAAGGGGGCAGAGACTAGTGACCTGTAAGAGAGATAGTAGCAGGATTGGGAAAATGCATTCAATGGGGAATACAGAAAAAGTGGAGTAGGACAAAAGGCAAAAGGTGATACATGTTTAGTGAGGTTAATTGTGAGCAATGACTGATTGCGCATTTTCACATTTTGAACTAGACTTTTTTCTTCCTGAGTTTTTGAATGGGGAAGAGCAGAAGATTAAGTTGAACAGCACAGAGGTGCTGTATTCAGTTTAATTTGCAAGAGAATGTGGTTTCTGGTGGTGGGTGTGGTGGTAGTTGGATCCTGCTG
>NW_009914722.1:7753-13770 GCF_000696875.1 Nestor notabilis
TGAAGGCCCTTCAATGTTAACTCTTAATTTAGCAACCATTTTAATTTTGGAATATCTACATAATTTAACACCCAAAACTAGTCCAAGGCACCAGGGTTTTGCCAGCTTCAGCAGAATAAACAAATGTAAAACACATAGGCACACCCTTTCAAAGAGGTGACAAGCTAAATAAAGTTAGGCAAATTTTCTGGTGAAGTTTAATTTGGGGTTGAAGGGGTGGAGGCTGCTCACCTCAAAAGCACAAAGTTTCCCAAAAAGATGATGTGAGGCTGTGTTCTGTGAGTTATCACTCCTCTTCAGATTTCTTGAAAAGCCCATGAAAGATGTCAGTTTGGTTCAGCTTTCCCTAAGTTCTGTCTTAAAAAATAAGTAAAACAGAAAGGCACATGAACTCCAGAGTTCTGGCCCAGTAGAAGGCAAGAACTTTGAAGCAGAAAGGTGTTTGCTGGAAATGCTCTAACGTCACTGTTGTACACCAGCTGATGTCCTTTCTGTCTGTTGGCAGAGTTACCTTCCTATTTATTATTCATCCTTATGGCCCCTTAGTATGATGACAGCAATGGTGGAAAAGAATGAGCCAAGAATTTCAGGTGCTGTCTGGCCTCACTTTGCCTGTGTTTTTATGTGTTCAGCTGCAGCTTTGGAAGTAGTGGTCATCTATGTCAGTTTAGAGTGCTAAATGTGCTGGCTTTGGGTCTATCCAAACCAAACTTAAGAGCTGTCAAGAAAGCAAGAAGAAATGCAGAAGCTGACCCTGACTTTTCAACATAGAGACAATTTGGACTTACTGGTCAAAATTGCAAAGTCTTTTGACCTTCAACCAACTTACATGCTTGCAGTTACAACAGACCATCAGCACTATGTGTCTATATCTGATCAAAAGTGTTGGTGGGGAAACTGGATCTGGGTGTCTCCTTACTTTATGATAGTATTTTGGCCACCTCCTTTTTCTGAGCAGTAGTTTGATGTGGTGCATCCATAGCAAAATAAAATTGCTCATGTTAGATCAGATTAAATGCTCTTCTCTTGCTTGTTTTTCTTTCGTTTGTAGAGCCTCACTGTTGTGACAAGTCCAGTCCCCAATCAGAACCTAGATATGCAGCCGTATGATCTGAGCATTGACATCTACAGTCGCTATATCTACTGGACCTGCGAAGCTACTAATGTGATCAATGTGACACGCCTGGATGGGAAACCCATGGGAGTAGTGCTCAAAGGAGATCAAGATAAGCCCAGAGCCATTGTGGTGAACCCAGAGAAAGGGTATGTAGTTGAAACATGATGTGGGGAAATTCAGGATGAAGGCCTTGAGAATCAAATTGTTTTCTTGCTGCAGGTTGGTTTCTCTTTGTCAGAATAAAAGCGCCATTTGTTAATGTGGCTTGGTCATATAGTAAAACTGTGGAAAGATCCAATAAACTTTTTTCCCTCTCATCATTCCTATTCCAGATACGTGTATTTCACCAACCTACAGGAAAGGTCTCCTAAAATTGAGCGAGCAGCATTGGATGGAACAGAAAGAGAGGTCCTTTTCTTCAGTGGTTTGAGCAAGCCTATAGCCTTAGCTATTGACAGCCAGCTAGGCAAGTTGTTCTGGGCTGATTCAGACCTGCGAAGAATTGAAAGCAGTGACCTTTCAGGTAGAGTAGCACTTTAATTCAGTGATTCATTTGTGTGGTGTGGGTGTGGGGGAATGCAGGGAAAGGTGTCTTCTTTTCCTTCCTACTATAAACAGTCTGTACTGTGATTCTAATCACTCCCTAAATTCCCAGCCAGGGAATGTGCATGATTCATGCAGCATGCCTTTACAGTCTCATGCCTCTATCTGTGATTTGCTTTATTAATTGCTACACATGCTATTTACTTCAGTTTCTCACTGCAAGACCTTTGTGTGGTTTCCCAAAGTCAGTTCACAGCAGTTTTGGGAAGGGGAGAGGGTTGTTTTTAAAGGCATCGGTTTTGGTGCACTAATCTGTCAATCAGAGGAAAGTTTCCTCTTAGTGGAAAAATCTCTCCTGCAGAGTTAAAGCAGCAAGTGTGCAGGTCGCTTGTGCACCTGTCATTTAGGGTGAAATGATGTGTGAAGGATAGAGGAGATCTAACAGCTCTCTGTTCTCAAAAGACAAAAAACTCCCTCTTGCAGCTATGGAATTCTCCTTGCCTGCTGGTTGGTTATGCTGCTCATCTGGCCACCTGTGTGAGTTGATTCAGCTCACTTAACCACATAAGCAAAACAATAACCTAACAATAATATACAGAAAAAGAGAAATAGAGAACAGTGTTCTGTTGTTTTGGAAAGCTGAATTGGTCCAGAAGGCAACCAGAACTGGAGAAGAGAGAAAATCACGTAGTCAGGTTGGGTGAAAAGAAACTGAGATGTCTCTTGTTGGATCCAGCTTGTAAGTAAGCTGCTGGATCAGCTCAGCTGTTTCATGTGCTTCAGAATTAATTTGTTGTGATATAAATTGAGCTGGATGTTGCTGCTGGGAGTGACAGGATGTTCTGAGCACATACTTACCCATCAAAGTTAGGTGATGGGGTATATGCCCCGTTCACGCTGCTGCTAGTGGAGGGCAGTGGCAGAATTTCTCCTTCCTCTGCAGCAAGTCCATTCCCAGTTTGAATAGTACATGTTCTTGTACTTCAGCTGAGTGTTTTCTACTGCCAGAAACACAAGTGCATGTGTAAAGAAATAAGGACACACTTTGCAATCAGTTGAAAACTGAACAAGAGTACGGTTAGTAATATCTTTCACTGATGATACCTTCATTGAAAGTAGAGCATGTAATCCTGTTGACACCTCTCTGATTTTCAGCCTTTTATTTAATTGCTACAATAAGCTTTTATTTTGGAAAACATTTCTGTTTCTCTAGATGGTTGGAATTGAGGCTGAGAAAGATAGTAATTTTTTTCAATGATTCATGTGGTATGTCACTGAAAGATTAAGGGTCACTAATGAACTGTGGTATACCGATTGCTTACTATTTCAAAGCACAGGACATAACCTGTGTTAGTGAATTATTCTTAAAAAGGTGTTGTAGGGTGTATCTTGGTATGTTCTAGGCTATCCCAGATCCAGGGTCTGCATGAGTAATGGGCAGGAGAACCTGCCACATGCTTACTTTCTCAGTTTGTGTTATCTGCCAGAAATCAGGACACCAGAGGAGGACATGGGTCCAAATTCTAGTTCTGTCTGGTTTTAATGAATCTGCTTTGGGTTTTGTTTGTGGTGGTTTTGTTGTTTTGATTTTGGTTTTAGGGTTTTTTTTTGTGTTTTGTGGGTTGTTTTTTTCCCTAAAGATGTGGCTTTTGGATCACCAATGTTGTGTGGTAAAAGCTCACCATATTTTCGAAGAACTTGAAAAATCATTCCAAAACCTCTCTTGCTTTTTAAGCATTTGCACCACAAATAGATTGCTATAATCACCACCATAAATTGCTAACTGCTGAGATGCATTCCTGTGCTTAGGAATGCTGATTAATAGGCTTTTTTTGACCATCAGAGTGATTTTTCTGCATATTAGCTTCTTAAAAACATGCACAGTCTCTTTCTCTGTCAACTCTGTAGATGCCAGTGCCCATAAAGAGGAGGAGAACTAGAATGCCTTTTATGTGATGCAGTCCTTCTTTTCCTCCCTGTCCTTCAGGCATGCAGTTAGGACTTGGTTATGCTGCCCAAATAGGAGATCCTATTGAAGCTAACCAGATTCTTCACATGATTAAGGGGTTGTTTATGAAAAGATGACTGGAATTAGCTCCCTACCATGGCAACTATTTGGAAATTAGTTCTTCTATTCCAGAATAATTAGTGTGATTTGGAAATGTCTAATGATTCTGGAATTAAGTAATTTTTATGTGGAAATAGAATGAGCTGTGGGTGTGCCCTGATTTTTGTATTTATTTTGTTGGTTTTTAAGTCTTTTTGTAAAAGGTATTGCTGGAAAGAGAATGGTGATGCCAGGAGACAAAGCTCCTCTTAATCACGTCTCCCTTTCATCTGACATTCCCAATAAAGGGGACTAGCACCCTGATGGGCCAGCTTCAGATTTTATTGTTGGTTTATGGAAGGAGGGATTTCAGTGGCTCGGTTTAGTCAGAAATAGTCAGTTACACTTGGTCACAAATATTAAGAAGAAAGATTAAGACATTAAGGGAGTGACTATTTTAAGCTTCAGAGCTTTAGGAGCATACTGCAAAATGCCGTGCTGATTGACATAAGCATGACAGAGCAGGGCATGTACAGACTCTATTTGGGGAGGTCAAGGTCTTAGTCTTAACTATATTCCTTCTTGTCATCTTTGCATTTTTCCCTATTTCCAGCTTAGCTTTTCTTCTTCCCAAGACACAGGTTGCTGTTTCTTACCTTTTTCCTGTACAATGAGTCATGTTCATGGGGATTAATAGACGGTTGCAGTTATTTAGTTTGACTTACATCACTCAGTCTATTAATTTCTCCATCTGTCTGGGTATAGCCTCCTTCAAAATCCATCAACATCTTTTCTTAATCAGATCATTGCTGGTGTTGTTCCAAAGCAGTGGGTGAGAGCCCAGTCTGTCTTAGGATGAATGTTTGAATTTCCATGTTCTGCTTTAGATGTTACCACTTGCTAAATATTTGGCAGGTTACTTAACTTCTGAGCTCTGCATGCATTTAGTGAGAAGGAGATAAAAACACTTTTCATAGCTGAAGTTGTAGGACATCATCACTGACATATTGTTGATGAAATTCTCAACAAGCCAAAAAATCATTCTTGCTACTAAATAAAGCAGAGGGATAGAACTTACTCAGATTATGAAATCATGAAATATATGTGTCTTTTGTCCCATAACATCGTTTGTGTGGGCACGGTAGAGACAGGGTAGAATTTTTGTGCTATTCAGTTGTGCCAGCATATTTTTACAGGACAAAATATAAAAACTTGCTAGAAATTTTGTAGATGAACATACACAAAGCTGTTGTCTCTTGTAGTAAAAGTGAAAACTAAGCATGGCTGTGAGCCCCACTATCTGAAACACCAGGATTGATATGTAAATTTTCAAGCTGTGGCCTGAGTTTACACTATGTGATACTGTTTCAACATTTCAAAATTGAAGCAAATTCCATATGTCTGTGAGTAATTTTCTGCTCAGAATCTGATAAACCTCACAGAATATTTTAGTGTTAATGAGCATGTCATATCATGTAAAATAAAGGAAGCATGGATTAAACCTCACTCCTGAGCTCTCAGGTTTTGAATCACATACCTTCCTTCTGTGTATGAGCTATGAAGTCTTCGTTGGTTTTGAACAGTCTTTAATGATACCTTTAAAATTGCTGTGGACCAAGTCTTAACCGTGAAACATGACAGTCCCTCTTGACTATGTTTAATGTGAAGTATCTAGTTTAAAAGTCAGCAGATACTCTTCAGAGGTGTAAGGCCTGTAACTGGTGATTGCTAAAGGAACTCGGGAAAGTAAGTCTTCACTAGGAACGAGCATTCTCAATTTAGTGTGAAAACCTTCTGAAGATTAACGTAGTTGAAAAGAAAGAATATGACCAAGTCAGAAGTCAAGCATTTACCTTAATCTCATCATTCATGTGAGAAGTACTAATTACTTTGTCTTCACTTGGATTTTATCTTGTATTAGTCAACCCAGGCTAATAATTCATCTTCTTATTCCCTATTTTATGCCAAGACAAAGTAGTTAATCTCTCAAAAAAAGGGTAGAAGAATGAAAAGTATTACCGATTCCCATCATATCAGTCAAAGACTGGATAGGGTCATGGAGCTGAGTGCCCAACTCCAGACCGTAAATGTATTTGAAGTGCAGAAACTGTCTTCTTGATGAAAGCAGAGAAAAATACAGATCATATATCTACAAAATGTATCAGTCTTGCATCAGAGGACCCAGGACTGCTTGTGTTTTTATAGTAGGCTTACCTGGTAGTGTAGAAGGAGCAGAAAATAGCGGTGTGAGTAGTGTAGAAAATACCTGTGATTGTATTCGTGTTCATTCCAGTTGAGCTAAACCACTCT
>NW_009914722.1:13801-32722 GCF_000696875.1 Nestor notabilis
GGTGCTAACCGGATTGTTTTGGAAGACTCTAATATCTTGCAGCCTGTGGGACTAACTGTATTTGAAAACTCGCTGTATTGGATTGACAAGCAACAGCAGATGATTGAAAAGATTGATATGACTGGTCGAGAAGGACGTACAAAGGTCCAAGCTCGTATTGCACAACTCAGTGACATCCATGCTGTAAAAGAGCTCAACATTCAGGAATACAGTAAGTGCAATCCCTGTTTGCAAGTGCAAACAGTGCCTGCAGGGCTCGAGCCAAGGGGTGGCTGCAGAAAGATGAGCCTGTTTGGCCTTGTCATTCATTGATCAACATCAGTACAGATCGAAAGGGCCACAAGTTGGTATCGTTCTGTGTCTGTACATTGCCAGGGTGCAATTAAGTTTGTTTCCTTCAGGCAGTTGGCAGTGGACTGGAAATCTATCACAAACCCAGCATCATGTTTTGTTGCTGATGACAACTTTATTGGAAGTCCCATGCAGGCACCTGGCATTTGAGTGTCTGTAGGCACAGTGGAAACGTCCTGTTATCCCTAGTAGAGGATTTTCTGGATCATGCTAGTGAGTCATTATGAGGTGTTTATTTCCGTTTAGACAAGCACAACTCTCAGAGCCTTTTACTAGTAGTAGATATTTCAATGGACTGCCTGCTTGAAGGAAAAGTGAACAATTTTTGTTGGTGGAAATTCATATTGAAA
The DNA here is from genome assembly GCF_000696875.1 of Nestor notabilis. Taxonomy (NCBI): domain Eukaryota; kingdom Metazoa; phylum Chordata; class Aves; order Psittaciformes; family Psittacidae; genus Nestor; species Nestor notabilis. The sequence goes on from NW_009914722.1 coordinate 14,503, forward strand.
GTAAATGACAGAAGAGCAATGTTGCATTGCAGAAAGGAAGTGTGTCTTAAATAACAATTTGTGTTGAAAATGGCTGCACTTTAAAAGTTTTATGTTCACCAGGATATAGCATTTCCCCACACACATGCTTGAAACGATGGGAGCTGGATGGTTAAAGCAGTGGAGCTGCTGTCATCCTGGAGGAAATAGGCCTGGTTAATAGGCTGTGGTGCATGCCTTGGAGAAATATGTAGAAAAATGTCTGGGGATGTTTAATTAAAGCATCACTGCAGACTACTACTAGTTTTGTGTGCTATTAATCTCAGTAAATTTGTCAGGAGTTCCAAGAGAAGTGTGTTGTCCTTATTAAACATTAAAATGAAGAGACATATTTATCTAGAGCATGTTAATTTGAGTTTCAGAGACAGTATGGAAGTGTCAGAATTCATAAATTAGAAAAGTTTACTTTTAATGGTCTTTGATAGAGAAAATGAAGTATGGAATCCAAGGCATGGTTTTGTATTACTAATGCTACTATTTTTGCTGCAGAGAACTGGTGCTACTTTGCACAAAACCCAAAATGCTTAGAGTTCTGTTTCAGTAGACCCCATGGCATGATTCTTAGTGTTTTAGATCATGGGCAGTTACTGATGTGCATTGTAATTATTGATGTATGTAAAGGGAAAAACACATACAACAAAATACAATTTTTTCAGACTTGTTTTTAGTACTGCTCTCCCCAGGGGGAAGGAAATAATGAAGGGAGTCCTGTGAGCTCAAAGAAATTACTGAGAAGTCATAAAAGAGGTGGGGATTTCTTGTCAGTACCTGTCTTTATTTTTAAAACCACAGGACAACATCCTTGTTCTCAAGATAATGGTGGCTGCTCGCACATTTGCATCGTGAAGGGTGATGGCACCACGCGCTGCTCTTGCCCAGTCCACCTTGTTCTGCTGCAGGATGAGCTGTCCTGTGGAGGTAAGTCTTCCTCATGCTCTGTCACTAAGCTCTCAGCTTCTGGGTTTGGGGAGTTCCATCTTTAGGGGTGGCTTCTGAGCAGAAAGAATGTGACAGTGCACCAGGTGCTGTTACATGCTTTTACATGCTTACCTCTTTGCCTTCCCCAGCTAAATCTGCAAGTATTGAGGAGTAAGAGAAAAGTTTATTAGTTCACTGTTGAATAAGGGTTTCTGTTCATCCTCCCTCCTTAAGACCACTGAATTATTTCGACTGGATTTTTCAGTTGTATGATTTTTATTACTTCTTTTGTGTCACTCTATATGTTCTCCTTTTTCAAATAGTGGTAGATTCTCACGTTTTTGCATATTGCACCATGTCTGTGCCGTTTTATTCCTCTCTGCTGTCCTCCTCAAACTCACCCTGTGCATGTCTTTCTGAACTGCAGCCCCAGAAGGCTGAGTTGCTTCCTCCATGGCGATACGGCCACTGTAGCCTACGCCCTGGTGTCTCCAAGGGTGGGGCTGAAATGGGGGAGAGGAGAGGCACTTTGGTGCTTGGGTTTTTTTGTGCCACCATACTGAATGGATTTATTATGCAATCTTCTCGCCATCAAGGCGACGTGTGGTCTCACAATGGAACAAGAGCTAACATAATCCAGATATTTTCTCAGAGCAAGTTTAAGACCAGGCCAAAAAGGGGAGGGGGGAGAAGGGAGGATTTAAAAAAAAGGAAAAATATCCACGCTTACTTAGTGCATGAGATTAACAGTTACTGTATTAAATGTTAAATAACAGCTAACAGCTGTGTTGAGATAGTGGGACTTGACTAGATGGAGCAGTTTTTTGTTGTTTTCAAAGAATTTTGGCTGAGCAGAGCTGTTGAGGGCACATAACTAGACCTTGAGTCACAGTGCATCCATCTGCAGTGCATTACATCCTTTTAACATTTTCTGTACAATGACAAGAAAGTGAGCCATCAGTTGTGTATACAGTGGTGTTACAGGAAAGGGAGTAGAAAAGTGTATTGACTTTAAATGAAGACTTTGGAATCACTACTAAGAAAAGAGTGTAAAAGGCTGAAGTGGGAAGGGAAGAAAAGAATTGTTTTGAGTGTGCAGATTTATCTGTTTCTTTGCCTAATGAGCCTCCATCAAGCTGGGCCTGCATCAGTCACATGGGGCTAAGGATGTGCACAAATGACCATGGGTGAAAGTTACCGTATGACCTGGCCCATTTATCAGCTGCTTGATAAATGAGAGCAGCTGAGCTCTTCTTGTCCTTACCTGTCCTGATCTGCTGTTTGTTCCCCTGGATTTTTAATTCTTGTTTGTTTGCTTGATTTTTTAAAGAACCACCAACATGCTCCCCTCAGCAGTTCACCTGTTTCACAGGTGAGATTGACTGCATCCCAGTGGCCTGGCGCTGTGATGGTTTCACTGAATGTGAAGACCACAGTGATGAAAAGAACTGCCCAGTGTGTTCAGACACCCAGTTCCAGTGTGAAAGTGGACAGTGCATAGACAGTGCCCTCCGGTGCAATGGAGAAGCAAATTGCCAGGACAACTCAGATGAGAAGAACTGCGAAGGTACAAAGGATCTTTCAAAGTGTGATGAAAATAGGGCTGTCATGGGGACACTATGATAAATGCCAAAGTTATTGTTGGGTAGAATTGGGAAGGATCAAAGGTTCTGCTAGTTTTTAAACTGGTCTGTTAAATGGGAAATTATTTCACAACTCCATACTTCTGTTTCGCCACCTGTGAAATGGAAATAACACTGATGTCCTGCACAGTGGTTTAAGCTCTGTGAAAAGTACTATTAAAAGTGGTATAGTTTTGAGCTCTAGAAACCCAGTAACTGGGAGTGAATTACAAAGTGATGCAAATCCTTGAATAGTTTTTTGTGAACATTGTGAAGGTTTTGGGATTGTTTTCTATATAATACCTGAACAAAATGAAGTTAAGCGTTTCTGAGTACGTGGGAGCGAGAGACAGGTGAGATTTCTGGAGACCTTTTCTTCCTACAGAGCACAGCAAGAACAGAGCATTTAAGCCATCATTACTGAGGGAGTGCTGTTTCCAACACAATGAGAATTAGGTTCTTTTACTTTTTGGAAGGACAGGTTATGCTGGTGGAATCTGAATGGCCTGGGTTCAGCAAGTAATTTTTCTGGTGCAGTGCTGTGTTTTCAACTTTCAGTCTGGGAACAACGCTGATAACACCGATGTTTTTAGTTGGTACTAAGTAATGTTTACTCCAACCAAGGACTTTCTCAGTCTCGTGCTCTGACAGGGAGGAGGGGAAGCTGGGAGGAAGCAGAGACAGGACACCTGACCCAAACTGGCCAAAGGGGTATTCCATACCACAGCACGTCATGCCCAGTATAGAAACTGGGGGGAGTTACCCGGAAGGCCCAGATTGCTGCTCGGGTCAGGCTGGGTATCGGTTGGTGGGTGGTGAGCAATTGTATCCTCTCCCTTTGTTATTTCCCTTATTATCATTATTATTGGTAGCAGCAGTGGTTTGTATTATACCTTAGTTACTGGAGTGCTGTTATTTCAACCCGTGGGAGTTACATTCCTCCGATTCTCCTCCCCATCCCTCTGGGAGCAAGGGGAATGAGCGAGCGGCTGCATGGTTCTGAGTTACTGGCTGGGCTTAAACAACGACACTGAACTACCCCACCACTCTGCAATGTGAAACATGAGCAAACTCACCCTCTCCCCACTGCAAAATAGTGAAGAGTTGTAGGGGCAACTTGCAAGCTGGAAAAGATGCCTCTTCTCTATATACTTTCAGTACATTTTCCTTCTTTGAAGAGACTGTCTAAGAGTCTTTGAATCAAGGCTGTTTTTCTTTCCAAAACGGGCTCCAACTCTAACAAAAGCATACAGACTGATGCAGAAATTCCTGTGTGATGAAAAGTGATTGTTAGCCAGATGAGATGCTGACATCTTAAAATACATTGTGTAAGTTAGCTTCCCAGTTGCCATCCAGTGATTGGAGTTACCAGACAAGGGGCTGTTTATCACCTTCAAAGTGGCCCTGTTATTCAGAGTATTCAAGTTGATTACAGAAAAGCCTTTACTTTAACTGTTTAATTCAACTGAAATCAGATAGAATTTCTGCATTTATGAGAAACAGAAGGCAAAAAGATGTGTAAACAACAGCAGCCAGCACCTTGCCTGCAGCACCTTTTTTCCCAAAGCGGTGGTTTATTTTTCGAGCGTACTGGCAAAGCTCCAGTTTTATCTCCTGTCTTTCATTGCATTTTCAAAACATAATGTCAAGTGAAATATATTGTCTCCTGATCAAGGAGTTTTCTGGTTTACAGAAAGAACACAAGGACATTGAGAAACCACATTTATCTTTCCTAAACAATTTTATCATCGTGGTTTGACAGGTTTGATTTTAATAACTTAATTCTTTTCCCTTATATTTCAGTAAATGCTTAGAGTTGGAGATTGGTATAGTAATTTTGCAATAACCATGTCCTGGCATCAGCACCTGTGTTCTCAGTAGCCTTCTGCTTCTGAGTTTAGTCAAGGTAGCTTTATCTTGTAGTGTCCTTACTGTATACAGGCAGTGAGGACCCACGTACCCACTGTGCAATATCCTGAATAGAACACTGAATCACTTTTCCTGCATGGTTGGCATGAGGGACTTTGTTAGCAGCAGGCTAAGCTCTCTCAAGATACTCCTGATTGTATGCTTTGGTGTCTTGTTTTCTTAATCATTTTAAGGAGTAGAAGTCTTTGATACTGATTTGTGGGGTTCTCTTTCCAGTGCTTTGTTTAACTGATCAGTTCCGCTGTGCCAGTGGGCAGTGCATCGGCAAAAGCAAGAAATGTGATCACAACCTGGACTGCAGTGACAGCTCAGATGAGCAAGGATGCTGTAAGTGTAAAGCCTGAGACTAGAGACTTGATTGCAGCGTGCAAAATTTGTTTCTTACCTTCTCTATTAGTTAGATTTTATTCTGCCAACCAGACTGAATTATTCCATAATGAATGCTCCTGTTTATAACTGCTGTCATGCAATTAATGCATAATATGGTGGAATAGGAATAACAAAAATAACTAGTATTCTGAATGAGTAGTCTCTGAGGTGCAGAGTAGACTAGTAATTTTACCACTTACCTTTTTACACTTTTAAAAGAAATAAAAGGTTTGTTTTCTTATAAGCTGTTAGTATGCTGAATTGGAATAGTGTTAATAAAAAATCTAGTAGCATGAGGCTTTCATACATAACTGCTCTGCTTCATGTTTTCCTCATCCAGAGAATTAATAGCAGGTGGTTTTAGAATCAGAGGAGCACTCTGTTTATAGAGTAGGCCTTCTAAAATTTCCTTTGTATCTTGAAAAGATGTAATTCTGAGCTTGATTTGTGATTTATAACATGTCATGTCCCCTACCTTGAAATCTCCAGGGCTCTGCAAGAAAACCACTGCCTTTAGATTCCAACTTGAAAGTTCTTTTTCACTGTTGGTGCCTTAAAAGAAATTGTAAATAGGGATATCTCTTCTTGTGTTAGAGATCTGTGTATCATGGTTGACGCACATAACTTGAAAATGCAAAGCCAGAGTTGGACCCTTAAACTTAAGAAGGAGTAATAGGAGATGTTCTGTCATGCTATCAAGTCTTTAGTGACATTATCACAGACGTGTATAGTTATCTTTATTATAGTTCATATATTTTCTGGTTATGTAACAGATGATGGAAAACTAGCCCACCCAGAGTAAGACTGCAGTTGTCACTGTCCCCCTTCCAGTGTGATCAGAAGTCTGTTTACTTACCTCTTCAGACTGTGACAAGCTGGTTAAAATGTGGGTTTGGTGTTCAGGGAGAAGAAAATGTGTTGAGGAAAAGACTTTCAGTAATGGATAGGATGTAAAACACTGACTAGAACAGGAAAATACTTTAAAGTCTGCTTTTCTTGTCAAATTTGTGAAGCATAGGCAGGGGGTTGTCATTCCCAGAAATATCACTGCTTAGAATTGGTATTGTCGTCGGGAAAGCCACTTATTTTGACTGTTGAATAATCATTTCAAACACAGATTCCTCATAAGGATGGGGTGTATAAAGCTGATGCTCAGCTGTATCTGTACCATCAGCGTGGGTCAGATGTGGAGTATGTTAGGTAGTTTAATAAATACCAAAAAACCCAAAATTTATCAGTGATGCATCACCTCTACTGTTCAGCATATGTGAATGTTACACAGTTGAGAAAAGGGAGTGCCAATCTGTTACACTGAGTGATAAACTAGGTGCTTATGTGATGAGGTGCAACATGAAAAATAGTTGTCACTGTCTTTAATGACAAGAAAAAGCATAACTGGAGTCCCCAGCACAGTGCCATCTGCAGTCATGGCTACAGGTCTTCTTCAGGTTCAAAGGATAGCCCTGCCTGTCAGCATGAAGCAAGATCAGGACCTGGTTTGTCAACCCCCTGCAAATGCATGTACTGTATATTTCCTATAATTTGTGATTCAAAAACCTCTTTGCATGTGTGGAGGTCATCCATATGCACGGGTAGGTCTTACGAACACTCAGAGTCTTAAACAGACCTGCCCCAGATCCTGTTTGTTCCTACCATATATTAATTTGAAAGCTGTTGTCTGCCTACAGAAGAGGACGCTTTTATTTTTCCTGTGTGGAAAGATGTCAGTAAAGCTGATGTTGGTACATGAAGCTGTTGAATTAACTTACATGGCTTGATTTTCCTTTTTCCTTTTAGACACAACGGAGGAGCCCGCACCACAGCCCAACAACACAATAGGCTCCATCATTGGTGTGATCCTTACAGTTTTTGTGGTTGGAGCAATGTACTTCATTTGCCAGAGGGTGTTGTGCCCACGCATGAAGGGAGATGTAGAAACAATGACCAATGATTACGTGGTGCATGGACCAGCCTCTGTACCTCTTGGTTATGTGCCTCACCCAAGCTCTTTGTCAGGGTCTCTTCCTGGTGAGTAAATGGTGTGATCCTTGTCCTGCTCTGTGGCACCACATAGTTGTAGCTGAGGATACTATGCATGAATGCACAGGAAACATCATTCCAGATGTATAATTCTTGGAAACTGTTGCAAGCCAGGTCTGTCAAGGCTTCTCACCATCCTTCCTTATAAAAATGAACTGCTATTCTACCTATGCTATTCATGAGCATTTAGATACTTAGCAGAACTGCAAGATCAGATAGATACACATATCATGGGAGTTCTCTTCTTTTGCCACTAACACAGCCTGTCTTTGGGCTACTACAGTATCAGCAAAGTGTCATGACAGTGCAGGGTGAAGCTGCACAGTTATATTCACAGGACTTCAAACATTATGTAATTATTAGATTTGTAGACTGAGTTTGTATGCTCGTGAAACTTCTTGTAAGGTCTGTAATGACCAGCAGTAACTGTGGTCTTGGCTTATTTCTTTTGACGATGATGCTTCCAACACCAATCCAAGCACATGATGATACTGATGTTTGAAAAGTAAGACGTAACTGCAATGTTGCACTTAATTTATATATGTTGCTTCCATATATATTGATTCAATATTACTTGTGGCTTTGGATTCAGCAGGTTCCAGTCAGAACATAGAGGTTCTGTGAGGCTGTTGCAGGGTTAAAGTAATACACCAAATTTCTTTGTTTTCTGTAATAACCTGCTTTAACAAAGAGTCCTTGAGCAGAATCCTCACCATTATTTCGAGCACAGTGGCATACCTCTCGTTTTCCTGCTTGGACTCTCTGCAAGCATGCTTCAGTCCAGTAGCAAAAGCTCACTTAATGTTGTCAAAATGAAAGAACACAAACCTTCTCACACAAATTTCAGTTACTCAGTTGAGGTGGTCAGAGTCAGTTTCATGTTTTATTCTGAGGCACAGAAATAGTGCCTGAATGCTCACTCTCTCAAGTCTTTTCCAGCCATTCAAGTGAAAGAAAACTGTTTCTCTTCACACAGCTTTAGTTTAGCCCAGTGCCAAGTCCTGCAGTTGAGTAGCTGAAACACAAACCCAACATGCTTATTCCCTGACAGTATTCATTCCAGTTGTCCATCAAGGAGCGCTGAATTTGCTCTTAATACTGAAGCAATTCGTTTTGATTTTAGGAGTTGTGCTTACACTACTGTTATCCTCCAGATCGTTTTTAAGCTTTCTTTTCTGTTTGCTCTAAAGAATTGAATATTGACATATATCTTTGTTCTTCAGGGATGTCTCGAGGTAAATCTGTGATCAGCTCCCTCAGCATTATGGGAGGGAGCAGTGGGCCACCCTATGACAGGGCCCATGTCACTGGAGCCTCTTCCAGTAGTTCTTCAAGTACCAAAGGCACTTACTTTCCTCCAGTAAGTCATTCTATTATTCACAGACCTTTGATAATTTTCAGGGAAGTGTCAGAGTGTTTCTGAGAATTATTAATTGACAGATGAATGTTTTGTTTAAAATGTCTATCTTAATCAACTCGTTGGAACATGGAGTGAGTGATTTTCAAAGGAAAGGGAGAGGGGACTGTCTTTTTACAAAACAGTATAGGAATTTTCTGTTCATTTTAAAACATTGAGAAAGATCAGTGCCTGAATAAGATGCTAGATTGAATGTCAGGGGAGATGAAAAAATCCCTGTAAAAGTTGAGCATCTCTGGCAGAGCGATCTCCTTTCATTATACTCTGCCATGTGCCTCTGGAGGTAAAACTATGGGTGATTCTGCATAGACTTTTCAAGGAATTAAAATGAAATTTTGTGTCACGTGTCTTGCAAGTGACAGGTAAATAAACAAGTGTCTTGCAACTCCATAGCACATACCCATAGTCACAAATGGGTAGTGTGCTGCACTAGATGCTATATAGAAGTTGGTACCAGCCCTAGAGGGCTCCCTGTCTCTTCTAGCATCTGTGGTTGTTGTTTTAGGTATTTTTACATAACGATCCCAAGCCACTATCGAGTGTTCGAGTTACGTGCTTGGTTGGTGCAGGCTGAAAACCATGTTTCAGTTCTGAGAATCAAGCCATCATGTTACATCTTTATATTAATCAAAATACTGTTTGTGCAGTAAGGGCATGTCTGTATAGGGAAAAAATACTTGCCTCGGACAGTACACTGCAAGTATTGTAAACAGCATAATACCTGGGGACTATAGCTAGTGGGAGCAGACATCTGCCAGTTTGCCTAGGGCAGTGGTATCCCTAGTGACAATATAGTATTGAACAACTAGCTTCAACTTTACTTTTTAGCACTGGATATGTCAAAATAGCAACAGCAGTCAGCATTCTTTGAGAAAAGCTTAGTAATAGCTTCTGTGAGAATGGTAACAACCAGCATTTCCAGTGTCTGTTAAAGAACTGGGGATTAAACGGAAGAAAAATCCTGTTTGTTGGGAGGGTCTATGCATGCATTCTTAACTTAAGGTTCCTATTAAACAGCAATAAAAAGAAAATTTATGAACTGATATTTTCTTATCTCCTCAATATCTTTTTTTTTATTTAACTGTGGCTTTTTTCTTTTTTTCTCCTTAGATTTTGAACCCACCACCATCACCAGCTACCGAACGTTCACATTATACCATGGAATTCGGGTATTCTTCAAACAGCCCATCCACTCACAGATCCTACAGGTAATTACTAGTACAATAGCATCCTTCAGGATAAAAGCAGTTAGTGGAGAAAACGCAGAAGAAAGGCAGCCTCTGCTCCAGAAGAATTGCAATCAAAGCCCCTAATTCTGCAAGCACTAAAATAGGTGCTTAAGTGGGTTCACAAATATCACCTCACTGAAGCATGCGTGTAAGTGCAGAGGTAAATCGTGCAGGAAGTGGGTTAGTGGTACACCTCTCAGGTATATCGCTTTAGGGGAAATGACAACACTGATCACAAAATTAGCTAAATGCCAAAAGAATCCTGGTACTGTGATAACTTTGAGCCAAAAATACTTACCCTGGAGTGAGCTCTGCCTTTTTTTAGCCTTCTGTCATAAATAATTTCGTATGGAATTATCCAAAATGATAGACAAACACCATGCAGAGGAGAGTTGTTAGTAAAAAGGCTAATAGGTCAGAATTAACAGTATTATGGTCTACTTAAGGCACTGAAATTCTAGTTTGACACTTAAGGGTTAATATCTAGAAAGGTTGCTAACCTTTTGCTTATTTTCTCTGGCAAATATGTATGGGCATGCAAGCTTTATCTCTGTTGACTTGAATGTATCTTTTTTACCTTCCCTGTAAGATGCTAGATTTCATTATAATTTTATAACTAATTGCCAGAAATAAAGAAAGAGACAGCTACTACCCAAGGGTGTAAAGGTTCCCCTCCCAAATCACTAGAAGATCTAGTCAATAAGAAGAGAGCACTCCATTTGTCTATTGAAAGAAATGCCTCCCTAACACAGAGCCTTTGGGGGCTTCTGGATAATGAGGTCTCTGGGGCTGGTAAGACATCTCTTCTCCATTAGCAGAAAATATGGCCTCTGTTGTGCAGAAGGTCAGACCAGATGTTTATAATGATCCCTTGCAGCCATGTGAAAAATCTTTTAAAATGATGAGTAATTTTCTAATGAAAGAAACCCAAATTTTGGCACCAGCATGAATCACACTGATCACTGGTTAGCTGATAGGACTTTTTGCATTATAAATGGAATTAGGGATGTAGAGTAGGGTTGAATGTTTTCCGAATGCTTCCCTACCCAGAAATAAACTCTGGCCTTGCTGCTTCTGATCTTCCCATCTTTCCTAACATTCTGACTTGAATATAGAGGAGCTGCATGCCCACCCGCCCCTGACAACTGACTGTAATGTTGGTAGTTGTAGCTACCAAGTACCTCTTTTTCTAGTTTGTTTCATTTAAACTATCTTGGGCTTATTTTAAAAGATGTTTTGTGGTAGCAGCCTTTGGGAATTCCATCCCAGGCGAGTGATTCTCCTGACTGCTGTGAATGTGCCAGGCAATTTTAAGTCTTCCTGTCTGGGTTTAGAAGTATCCATAAATTGCATAATGGAAACAGACTGTCTTCTCCATATAATTGCAACACAGTTATTTCACACACGCACACAATCCCTGTGCCCTTCCTGCCCCACTGTCTTAGGAGCAACTTCTTCTACTTAAAATAAGTCCTTAGGGAGCCTGTTGTCCATAGATAATTGATAATTATCATCCCTTTCACTAGTTGCTGTAGTTTGACTGACACTGTAGTGCGAAGGTGGGCCTTCTGCAGGGGGGTTAAGTGTAAGACAGAAGAAACTGATGCTGTGTATCTACTGCAGAGGTTGACCCACTCTCTGTTGCCACCTTGTCTTACCCACACTCACTTGCTCATGGGCGCGTTGCCCGAAATGCCCAGTCTTTCTATACGCCAATGCTTCTCCCATGCATCTCCCCACTGCAGCTACAGGCCTTACAGCTACCGTCACTTTGCACCTCCCACCACGCCCTGCAGCACGGATGTCTGTGACAGTGACTATGCCCCCAGCCGAAGGGTCACAGCAGCGACGGCCAAGGGCTATACCAGTGACTTGAACTATGACTCGGAGCCCGTCCCCCCGCCACCCACCCCGCGCAGCCAGTACCTGTCGGCGGAGGAGAACTACGAGAGCTGCCCACCTTCCCCGTACACGGAGCGGAGCTACTCCCACCACCTCTACCCGCCACCGCCGTCCCCCTGCACGGACTCCTCATGAGGGGGAGCCCCCCCACCCCATCATCCGCCTCCGCTGTGAAAGTGTAAATACAAAGCGTTCCACTGGGGAGGGGGGAGGGAGCTCTCGGCGAAGGATGAGGGAGGACAGTGTACAGTTAAATGTTATTAAATGGGGTGGAGGAATACTGAAGATATTTGTACAGAAGAATTAAAGAAAAAAAAGGATATTTATATATTTTCTTAAACAGCAACTGCTGCTTGTGCCATAAGAAGAAAAATTTTTGTATAAAAGAACCCAGACATTTGTACAAAAAGGTTTTATTTTTGCAAATGGAACACAAAAACATGCCTTAATCCAGTGAAGTGACTGAGCACATAAGGAAATGGAAGGACCGGGATGTGTTACTTGTCCAGCGAGGTGATACGTGGGGTTTGTCAATACCAAAAATGTTTAAATTAATTAAGAATAAAAATGTCCGTCTCAGAGCAGCATACCATAGATACTTGGAAGTAGCCAAATAACCTCTTTGTTAACTACAGAGGGCCAGCAACTAAAGTTAAACTTGAAAACACAGTCAGGACAGATATTAACCTTACACAAAGGGCTTTGTTTTCTACAGAAATACAGCAATCGTAGCAGTGAATCCAGAAAAATAATCACATGGTTTTCTAAATTAATACGCCTCTGTTTTTCCTTAATGCATTTACCAAACTAGAGCATTTAGAGCTCTCTCCTTGCTTCTGGAATTTCAATGAATTTTTTGTTGGGTATATTTTAAAGTTTGCTTTTTTTTTTTTTTCCTCCTGTTGAGCTTTTTCCATCTTTTCTTCATCCTTTCTTCCTGCCTGTGTCACTTTAAATCATGATATCCTTATTTAAAGTACTGCTAGAACTGGGCTGCTGTAAATTCTGGTTTTCTCCTCATTAGCCTTGTCACGCAGAGAGTATCATGCTGTACATGGTCTTCTTCACTTTGCCAGCACAGTGGGATTCTGTTTTGTACGAGGTCAGTACGATTTTCACGTAATTGACAAGGGTAATATGCATATACCTGAATGATTTTTAGTCCCTTAAAAAAGAAAACCTTATTTTGACCTAGTGCCCACAAAATGTCAAATATTTTTATACCACATATAATACAGACAGCATATTTATAAACTATAAATTTAACCATGGATTGTTAGTTTTACTGTAAATGAATAATATATCCTTGCAGTACTTTCAGTGTATATTGATATCACAGTATACAAATCATATATATAAATATATATATATATTATTTTTTCCTAGTAAGGAAGCATTTAACTTTCAGCGGAGCAACTGTCCATAAAAAAAATAGATGTTTTGATCATTGGAAGGGGTTCCCGTGCTGTATTAACTGCTCATGATTTCTTTGTGTTAGGTAAAGCCAGTTTTTCTCAGTATGATTTTGACATACCTCCTCTTTTGCGTGGTGTGAGTTTAATACTTTAGTATTAACCGCTGTGAATGTCAAATTTTAAGATATTCTTAACCAAACCATTTTATATTCGCATCTCTATTTTTGTATATTATCATATTTAGCCCCTTCTCCCATCAGCCTCACCATGGTGATTTTGACAGGGAGAGTATATAATCAAGTGAAAACATTATTTGCATAGGTTGGGGGGCAACCTAGGATATTATTAACTCCTCTTTGACTCCAGTGCAGTGTTTTCAGTTTGCTTTGACTGTAGTGGAGCTCACAGTATACCTGATCTTAGATGTCATTTTGCATTTGCACCTTCTGTTGGCATCACATCCATTGAAGGTGCTCAATGTCTTCAAAGACTGGCCCTCTGAGTCTTCTCTTTCAAGACAAAGGTACTGAGGAGCTTCTCCCTCCTAGCCTTTGGGCTGTAGGGGTTTAACAACTTCTTAGAAGTGCCATTTGGGCTTTATTGTTCTCTGTTGCTTGTTTCCTAGCCAGTTTCAACTAAAAGAGAAATAATCTGAAAATGTGGCATGGGCTTTAATTCATGCTGTTGACAGAATTAGCGACAAGTAATTCTTGCTGCCGCTCATGTGGATACTGGAGCCTCACTTGGTTTCAACTCTAAGGAAAACCATGGCATTGGGATTCCAGCTGTAATAAAGGGTCTTCCTAGTAGTCCAAGATACCTGAGGAAGCTTTAAAAAGCCTTGGTGGTCTCCAGGCTATCGCAGTTGATCTCTGGATCTGGCATACTAAGTGGGCTTTTTGCCCAGCTTCATTCTAGGTATCTAGGAAATGTGGTAGCTGTTCATCTGGCTCTTCCTTGCTGACGAAGAAGCTTGTTTGTGTTCTCCAGCAGGATGGATGTTGAGAAGGGTATTGTGAACTATAAGGGAACTCGAAACCATTTATATGAAGAGGGGAGGGTGGGAGTGTCGGGCAGGGGGTGTTGAGGCTGGCACGCCAATGAGAATTAGAAACTTCTCTGTTGTTTACATTTTTTTCATGTGCAGCATTCCGTGTGGGGTTCACATGTGGAAACTTGCACTAATGAACTCAGAAGAATATTGCATTGTTGTATCTCAGTCCAAGTGCTTGTACTGCGATGGCAATGGTCTCTTCTTGCAAAATGCTTACTTTCAGTGTGCCAATTTCTGTTTGAAAAACTCTAAGGTGGTTGAGCTTAAGGAGTGGTATCCTCTTTCTGGTGCAGCTTCCTCTTGGAGGGGACTTCCTGCAGCTAAATTCGTGTGTTACTTACAGCAAGGGTGCTTTAGAAGATAAACGTTCTCTGTGTATGGATCATGCTGCCTGCCTTCTGTGACGCTGGTTTACAGCCATACATAACTCAGCTGCAGTCAAATGTGGTGGACATACAATTCAGTGTAGGATTTGATCAAGTCTTTTTGGTACGTATGTGTTAGTTTGCTCGTCAGGTATTTTGAGTGATCTGCCACTGGGAGGTTCATGTGAAGAGAGGGAAGGTGGACAGGCTGTGTTTTTCCACTGAAGATGACCAGCATAGAGAGCAGGCTGTTTCTCATCTGGACTAACCAAAGAATTTCTTTAGTGGGAAGCAGTGATCTGCCTTTACAAGTACGTGTGTTTTCCCAGTAAATCAAGAGTAAAATGTTTTTAAAGTTGATGATCTGTGAAGTTCCTCTTGGGTGGATCTCCAAATTACAAAAGCTTTGATGCAACTAGTGAGCATACCTGACATGCTCCCAGTGGATAAACCGTAGACTGATTGAACATGGGACTAAGCAATTTTGCTCTGTTCTGCTCCACCACTGAGCCTCTCATGATTCATACTCTCTCCTCTCAATGAGGATCATGCTTCTCAAACTGATCAAGATGCTAGGGCTTTGGATAATGCACATATGTCAGTCCAAGGAAATGGCTAAAGTGGGTTTGTAGCATTGGCATGGAAGTGCTCTCACCGATGTCAGTGAAATTGCTCTTTGTCTTTTAAGCTAAGCACAAATGTCCTTATCTTACAGCATCAGGTACATACACAGTAAGGCATTAGCACAAGTACTCGTTGTGCACTTTTTCCTCTATGTAGACATCTGGGGAGTGTTCGTAGCTGTCTGTGTGGTAATGGAAATAGCTGGCATGCACAATCAGGAAAGGAACACTCCTTGGTGTTTTTTTTCAAGAAGGAAAACAAAAGGGATATTACAGCATAATTTGTTGAAAACTAACCTTTTCAGGTTCAACAGAAGCCTAGCCTTTTAAATGGCAACATTAATGAGACCTCATCTTCTGTTATAAAATCATACCTGCCATGTCATACTGTGTTTTCATGCCTTCCTCATTTCTCCACTGCTTTTGGATACCAAGTTATTTATTGGAAAAGAACTTTGATACGATAAATGGAACATGCATGTAGAGTTTGTGTTTGAAATAACTATTACCGTGAATATAAATTCATGCAACCTGTGCATATACATTAAATGAAATATTTACCATAATGTAAATGAGCCAGTGGATATCAAAGGATTCATTTTGCTGTGAGTTGTAACTTTCAGTGTTGTAAATTCCAGATTACCGCCGTAACATTTGTCCCCACCATGTGCATATAAAACTATATGTATGCAGGTACTCATATCTTTGATAATGTGAATTTACCCAAAGCTAATATTCTTCTCTGTTGTGCATCCACATTCACACACCCCCAGTGGCAGGTTGAGCCTCCCTGCCTTTCAGAGTGGTAATGCTGAATGAGGTCCTGCAGTCTCATGTAAATTCGACTTCTTTTGGCCAGGTTGTAGGAGAGACAGCAGAATACTTGCTGCTTTAAACCTGAATAGTTAATGCTCTGTCATGCCAGATAGGAGAGGAAGCACATTTTTTATACTGTTCCCCTACTTTTGGAGTCCATTTTGCAGACGAGTACTACTCTTCTGTTTTCTATAGGTACATAAAAATCTATCTGTTAAAGTTACACCTAAACTGCTTGACATGGCAGGTTCTGCAATGCACCGCAAGTGAAGGTGCATGCAGAAAATCCCTATTTATTGCACTAATGGACTTTGGTGTTCAGTTGTGCATTGCTTCTCTATTTGTTATGGTCCCTTCTCTAGAGATGGCTCAATTGGTGAGTCTTAAACACAGATTCATTTGTTTTATTTAAAGCAGTTATGCCTGTGCTAAGATGAAGAAAAGGCCACTGTCTTGAATATCAATTATTTCCATTCCATATTGCTTGGCAAATCTCCTTCCATTAATTGATTACCCTCATTCTGGGGGAAACTGCTTGAGCTACAGAACTCCCTGGTCACACATGCTGTTGAGTCCAATTGACTTCTTCAAAATATCTCTTAAGAAGTAACCAATCACTTCTTTTCCTGACATTTTTGTCTTGAGCATGTTTGTCAGACAGTATTGTTAAGGACAGAACCTGTTTGAACATGTACTGTACATGTAGCAGATTACTTATTATTTCTACAACAAAAAAATAGCTGGCTTATTGGGTGCAAAAATAATTCGAACATTGCTATTTAGAAATTGCTTTCTTAGCAATTAGGATTATTGCTTGGAAATTAGCTTTTAAATTAACATGACAGAAGCATCTTGAAAATAAATTAGGAATGACCTAATAACTTGAAAAGGGCTGAAAAACATTCCATTTTTTTCTGAAAGAAGTCAAACAAAATACAGTCGCGATCCAAAATGGGCAGGTTTGCTTCCTTTCCATCTTTAAAAAGGGCAGCTCAGTGGATGATGCCAGTGTAGCATGTAGAGGGCCAGGGTGATCCACTGCAGAACTGTGCAGGGTGGGTAAGTGAACTGTCCATGTTCCATTCAGGCCAGAGACTGTATTAGTAGCAGGCAGCATGATTGTTAACCGTGGAACTATTGGAGAACAGTTTTGTTCCCCTCTTTTTAAATGAACAAGGAGCAGCTTTGAAGTCCTGATTAAAATGGCTGTAGCCTTAAGCCAGGCAGTTAACAGTCAGCCAGGGGAAATGAAAGTGTCTTTTGTGAGGAGGATACCACCAGGCTTAAGCTGAACTAGCCTTGTTTGCAAGTGAAGGATCTGGTGCTGCTTTCAGATTTTTAATCTTGTGTTTTGTTTTATTTGTTCTTTTTTGTAAGCTTTAATCACTGTTTGTCATTGTCTTAAAGCCAGCTGGTGTCTCTTGTTCATCAACTTTGGTACGATGGTGCTTTGCAAGGATGTATTTATATTATAATGACCAACATTTGGTCAGCCCTGTTCACTCATTCACTAACGGTTTTTTTTGTTTGTTTTTTTTTGTAAAATAAAGTGCTTTACTTGTAAGGTGTATATAAACCTTGTACAAAATTCCTTTCCAATTATGCCTATAAACTGAGTTGTAACAAATGAAATGTTGATTTTTATAATAAAACTAAGAGTGAAAAAGGAGAGGCACTCTTCATTTTGTTTCAGCATCTGGAGGGCAGGTGATTAGAGGTAAAAGTCCATGTGTGTCTTAGCACATTCTGGCTTTTATGGAGAGCACAGTTTTGTGATGCTGTAGGCAGACTCTGCAAACACTGATGCATTTGCCCAAAACACATCATTGACTTCCAGCAATTCCTTTGACTTCTGTTGTTCTGCAGTGCAACTGGATACGCTTTGAAGCTAAACGTCTCCATTACTGAGCACTTAGATTGGTTTGCAGGGTAAAACAAACCAGGCAATTTTACCAAAAAAAACCTGATCAGGCTAGAGATGCCTGGTGGTTATTTTGGGGACTGCTGATCTTCCGATCTGTGTCAAAATGTTTGGAAAGAGAGAAGTTTTTACCTTAAATGTAAAAGAAATCCCCCCCACCCCTCCACCCCCATTCTGTGGCTGTAACAAGAAATCAGATAGGAAGCAGTCCTGAGTTACGCTCAGCACAGGAATTCCCACTCTACTTGCATTCACTGGTTGTGGGGAAAAAACCTTTTTACAGAGGTTAATGGTGGGGTAATGGTTGGACTTGATGATCTTAAAGATCTTTTCCAACCCAGTTGTTACTATGTGTCGTATCTCTGCCAGTTACGATAAATGATGACTCCACCTCCAAAGATGGCAGAGCTGCTGAAATCGTCCTAAGGGACACTGGCGTATTTCCTATGATTTAAAGAAACACTCCCCGCATGTCTAAGAAACAACCACTTGGAAGTCTGAAAAGAATTGGTTTCCTTTGCATGATTCTCTGTGGGTGACATGGACAATGAAATTGAGTGC
>NW_009914723.1:0-3304 GCF_000696875.1 Nestor notabilis
ACCCTAACTATTCTATGATTCTGTTTTTCTACGATCATGCAGAAGTGGAATGGTACCATTGCCACTAAAGTTTTGAAAAATTTCTAGTAACTACTGGCCCAGGTTGCAGCCAGTATGAAGTTTACTAATCACAATCATCTTACAACCCTACAAACGCAGTCTTAACTGAGGCCCTCTGAGCTCTCCTGGACTGCAGTGGGTGCAACCAGTATCTCCCTGTGAGTGGGATGCCTCTCAGAGCCCACTAACTCTCAAGTTTAGGATAATCGGAGGACCATTGTCAAAAGCTGATGATGAAACCTGGGCTGAAATGCCATCCCTTCTCTAAAATTTATTTTTAAGATTTCAATTTGTGCTTAAGGAACACAGTGTAACGCCAAATTCTTTCAGCTAGCGGTAATATGATCAAATATATTTTTGTTCCGATTTGTAGTCCATCTCAAAAATCTCCACAGTAACTCCGGCTTGTGGCAATTAAGTCATTGAGAAGATGGATTATTTCTTCTTTTTCTCAGAAATTTGTATTTCTGAGAATTCAGAGCACAGAGTACTTTCGCTCCTTAGCAAATATTCCAGCCCTGAAGTATACTGCTTACAACCCTACTTGTTTCACTGAAACAATAAAGATGTTATACAGTCATTTTATTCTCCCCAAAGTTTGTGTTGACAAGTTGCATACTATGTGCCTCACATATTATGTGTATTATCCTCCTAAAAGAGTATTTATGGCATCATTAACTCAGAATAACATACAAAATCCATTATTCTTTTCTGATTACTCTAAAGCACACTATGTGCAACATGTATAATAAATGTAGCTATAAAATAGTTATAAGTACATGAAGTTTTTCACTTGCACTAGCATTCAATCTGTATTACCAAGAAGTGATATAACATTCCCCCACTGAAGTAACAGGTATGATAAAGGCTAGTATGAAGTAGAGATTAAACCTAAACATGAAGCAAAAAGTAAGCAAAAAACTGACTTCCAAGCACCACTCAGTTTTTAAAGCAAGACTGTACAAGGTTACAGAGATGTTTCTGCAGATACCCATTGTGGCTCAATATTGTAATCTCATAATACGCAGAATACACAGAACACCATACTGGAGTCCCCATGAGGAGGATCCTTTGTCACATCCCATAATAAACTTTTTCCACTACATCTGACTTCATAAACAATGCTAATTATACCATGCAAGGATTCCCATTCCTCTTCGTAGTGAGATATTAACAAGCAAACCACTGACACGAATAAGCTTCACCTGAAATTTATATGACTTAAAATACTTTAAATGGGAATACTTCTATAATCAAGAATCCATTCCTATGCCCTCTGTACCACCCCTGTCTTCCATATTGATTTGCATTTTAGACATGTATCTATCTGACTTGGAGAAAACTAGCCACGTCGAGTGTGATGAAATATTTCTTGCCAAACAGACAGAACATCACATTTCCTTACTAATACTACTAATTTATTCCCTATTCCTATTGGAAAGGGTTAACCACAGAAAAGACTTCTGGAAAAAAGATACCAGTTACGGAAGATGAACATCTCTATTATTTCTTCAAAAGTAACATGAAAGTAGCCTTTTTTGCCTTCAACCAATTACATGGGAAAAATTAAAATGTATATTTTATATATATTTTGCAAGTAGCAGTAGACAAGGAGAATGGCAAATTTCAAGCGAAGACAGACACACAAGAGATTTGGGTTAGATATAAGGAAGAAATTCTTTACTGTGAGAGTGGTGAGGCACTGGAACAGGTTGCCCAAAGAGGTTGTGGATGCCCCATCCCTGGCAGTATAGAAAGCCAGGTTGGATAGGGCTTTAAGCAACCTGGTCTAGTGTGAGGCATCCCTGCCCATGGCAGAGGGTTTGGAACTAGGTGTTCTTAAGGTCCTTCCCAACCCAACCCATTCTATGATTCTGTATTCCAAATCCAGAAGTATCCAGAACTTAAATTTCTCAACACTGTCTCTGCTGAATACCAATGATGTTTGCTGTATGGATTTTGGTCTCTCTCTCTTTTTTTTGTTTTTAATCATTCAATTAAAGGCACAATGTACTTTAAAAAACAGAAGAGTACTCATTTGAACTAGAAATAAGGGTTTAATCAGAAACCTAGTTCAACACATAGCAAATCTGCCAAAATCTTATTAATACTCTGACAGGTTGGTCTGCAAGGAATGTAAATCATCTGTTTCAAAGAGATTATTGTTCCAAAGATTTAAATATCCACAGTACATTTTTAAAGCAGTTACGTCTTTAATGAAAAGCAAACTAACAAAAATACCCAGTTCCATGTACCTATTTTGTTAAACTATTCAAAGAGCCAGATAACATAATTTGCAAAACTAAAACATATATACGCTTATAAACTTACAGATTAAGTGATCAATTACTAGGTAAGTAATCACACACATGAGCAGCTGCTAAATGGATTGTATTCCCACATGAAAATACTGTTCAAGAAAGTAATTTTTAAAGGCTGCTCTTAATACAGCAGGTTTTCATGAGGAGAATGCTGTTTAAGTAAGTAATTTAATTTTATCTTTTAGAACCATGCAACTTGCCAAGGATTAAGTTCTTTTCCTTCGCATAAAATGAAATGTATTTTACTGAATGCCTGAAGCCTTTCTATATTTATCTGTTATTCAGAGGAGTTACTGTTTAGTAGTCAGTGGTATGCACCACTGCATATGTGAAACAAAAGTAGACTCTGAGAAGGTGCATAGCCCATGAATTTGGATGAGAAAAGGCAAAATGTCTGCAAAAAGCTACATTATTTTGAGAAGCAAACAGTTTTGAAAAATGTTTTAGAAATCAATTCCTCCACATGACCAAATGAGCTCATAACTTTCTCTTTTAGCACAGAAGACATCCTTCATGCTCTCAGTTCCATAGGAAAGCAAAAGCACTTTTTGTCCCAGGTATCACTCTTCCCAGACTTCAAATCACTGAAAAACTACATCCTCCCAAAACAAGCATCTTTCCAGTAGTGTTTAAAAAAAACCTGTAAATGGGTGGCAGACGGTCTTAATTTTGTGCTGTCTGTACAAAAGTACTGCACGACAGTAGATACGGATTCCACAAAAGTAAACACAGATAGTTCCTCAGATTTCAAGATTAATTAAGATTTTCTGTCCACCAAAACCAATTTTCATAAATATGAATCTCTCCCTGGTGTCTTCTCTTGACCTCTCTTCACTTCATGTCTGTGTGCTAGTGGTTAGGTAAATTTATTCTTCAGTACTTGAAGTTTTTTAAACAAGTTGTCCTGGGTTCAGCTACAGCAG
>NW_009914724.1:0-1310 GCF_000696875.1 Nestor notabilis
GCTCCTTGCCCTGGCTGCCCGCTCACCTCCTCGACTTGCTCCCCGGTGGTTTTCTCACTCTCTGACTGCCCAAAATCTCTGATGAGTTCTGGGGAAAAAGGAGTGGAGAGGGCAGTGAGCAGGTGCTGGGCATTGGGGTGCTCTCCAGGAGGGCCCCAACACCCTGCTCAGCCCAGAGAGGGGCTCCCAGCACTGGGCATCACCTCCAGTACTTTGGCTCAGAGTGGCTGTAAGCGCATGGCATGTTTCTCCCATCCAGCTGCCCCTCCTCAGCCTTGTCTCACACAGCCCTTTTGCACCCAGCAGAAGCACTGCCAGCACCCAGGCTCACAGGGGTCTAAGGACCAAGGGGATCCTCGCCCCAGGAGGATGCTCCAGCAGCCATGTTGGCCGCCCTTGAGCTGCTCTCCTGCAGCCTATCACATGCAGTGCGAGGGTTGCATGAATGCTGGGGCAAAGGTCCTGCACTACGCTGCCTCCTGATCCCTAGAGGTTGTTCTGCCTGTGTCTCATGGCCTCATGACGAGCTGTGCCGGCACAGAGTGTGATTGCACCCCGCTATCTGTGTGACACTAACAAGGCCACAGAGCCATTGCGTTGTTTGCCAGCCACACGTTTGCCTGTGAGCTTCTGGCAAGCAGGGGCTGGGCCCAGCGAAGGAGGAAGCACAAGTGCCAGCAGCCGGAGTGGCAGAACTCCCCACAAGGGTGGGCAGCATTTGCCCCAGGGCATCGAGCAGCAACAGGGTCCTGGCATCACCCATGTGAACCTGTCACTGCTTCGGGACAGAAATGTGCCAGCCACACATTCCCTTTCAGGAGGAAGAGGGAGAGCGCTGACAAGCTGGGTGGTGTGCAGGGGGTGCCGGCAGTGCTGCACTGGCACCGGGACACACTGCTTTTGGTGGCCCCAAGCCGGGTCCTGCCTAAGTACACCTGGTCACCTGCAAGCACAGAGGGCTGCAAGCCAGGCAAGGACCCTGCAAGCTCACAGGCAGCACAGGGTTTGTTCTGCACCTTCTGCCTGGCATGAAGATACCTGGAGGGAGTATGGGGCAGAACTCTGCAAGTGGTCACTGTCCCCAAAGCCTCCTCTGGGCTTCATCTGAGGCTGCCCCACAGTTGTGATAGGACACAGGCAGGACAAAGCTGGCAGTGCTCAGGGACCCCACTCCATTGCCTACCCCACCATACCCCTCTTAACACAGCACCCCAGTACTTAAATGCTGGATGGACAGTCTGAGTGCAGGAGGGCTCAGGCTCAATCAGGACCCTGCTCCTGCAGCACCCCCACCCCATAGCTAGCCCCCC
>NW_009914725.1:0-11547 GCF_000696875.1 Nestor notabilis
TAAATTGTAATAAAATTGGTAATAAATAATAATAAAATAATGAATAATAAATTATAAATAATAATTTTAAAAGCCCAAACCTCAAACTGTTTTTTCCTTACATTTAAATATAATATAAACAAACACTGAATTTAAGATACTGCAATTACATTCTTTCATTACAAAGGTTGAAATGCATCAATGATTTTATAAATGATGTTTAATTCATAATGTCTTGGAATTACCACTCCAGCACCCTCCAAGCAGGTAGAAGGGAGACCGAGGTGGTCCTTTCTCCTCCATGTCTACCTGTCAGTAAACCTGCATCAATCTGCTGAAGGAATTCCATACGAAGTTGGTTTACAGCCACCACAGGGAATCAAGTTTAGGTTTTCCCTGGCAAGGGTCACACCTGCAGCAGCAACCCAGTGAAGCTGTCACACAGTGTTAAGCTTAGATCTTGTAATTCATAAATATATATGATAGTGACATTCCCCCTCCAACCTCCTTTCCCCAGACTGACTGTTGAAGAAGGAAAAAAAACCCAACAAAACAAACCACCAAACTGCGCTGAAGCAAGCTTGGGATGTTCTCTCCTCTCTTGAAAATTAAATTGCCATTTTAAGACTCAAAGTCTTTAGTCTAAACAAACGAAATGCCTCTAAGGGCTTCTGAGCTATTCAGGAATGTCATCTTTTGGGTTTCCTGAACCCACTAAAACACAAAACACAACACCCCACAAAAACAAACAAGCAACCAAGCAAAAAATTAAAACACTCTCTCATTTCATTTTTTCTCTGTGGGTGTTAAACCTAAACCAAGCCTGAGCTGAATTCCATCAATCTTAGCAGGTTTATGGAAATAATACCTGCTGAAAACCAGACTCAACTTTGAATTAACAGCACATTAGGATTATGAGGCAAAATGTCACAAATCCCAGCTTGTTGTACTGTGTCCTAGAGCAGGATGTCATAGGCAAAATTCTTATAATATATCAAATTCCACCAAGCTTGTCATCCCTGGCAGGACAGAAGTAGTAAGTGCTCCAAAGCGCAAACTAATATCTTTCAGAGACGTTTTCAGAACATAGAAATACCATCATGTCTGAGCATCCTTAATAAACAATCTCAGTGTGGCTGATAGCACAGAAAAATGACTTTTCTTTCAGAAGCTTTGCACCACTGCTATTCCACCAAAGATTGTTAGAAGTCCTTCAGACATTTTCTGAGTATAAGGAAATATTTCTATGTATGCAAAACCAGACTTACAGGAAAAAAACCCTAACCAAACCAACTCCACTCATTTCTCTCTCAGTTAATTCAACTGAAGATCGTATTGGATCCATTTGTTATGACTTTACATTAACACATATCTGCGTCAGAGCAACAAACTCCTCATCAAAACAGTAGCATTTTCACAGGATAAATTTTCCATTGTCTAACTTGCTTCTAACTTCTAATTTACAGAAGAATGATTCAACTCCAAATACAAACCATCAGTTATATTGGTTCTCAGTTGGATTGAAAGTTTTAGGTGTTACAACCCAGGGCTGTTTGTGGTGTCAGGAGTAACATACTGACTACCTGAAATGATCCTTTGTTGTGCTCACAATAGGTTTAAATCACTGATGCTGATTGCTTATGACAGACAAGGGTATGGGGGTTTATTTGTGGTGCTGTCCTTAACTGGTATGAAATACTTCACCTTCTCCATAGGTAGGTTAACTCCTATTCTGAATTGAAGTTAATTTTGGGTGTCATGGGAAAAAGTAAGGAAAGAGAAAAATTGTTGTTTGGGATTTTTTTTCCAAAAATATGAGAAGTGTTTTTTAAACAGTGATCCCTACAGCATGTGAAAATAGTGATTTGAAATAGAATCCTTCCTAATTCTTGGTACCACTGTGTTTTAAGAGATAATACTCTTTTCAAAGAGTTGGACAGTATCTTTGATAGTTTAATCCAATACTGGGTATCTGAATTTTTCTGAACATTAATTCTCACTGAGCTGTAGGTTACACCAGGGAAAATTCTCATAAAAAACACCACCTCTTTTATTCAAATAAGCAAATTTGCTTCACCAAGATGAGTTTTGGCTTTTTGTATCTCAAGCTTTAAGTCCACCTACTAAAAGATTATACTACAATTATTGAAGACTTCATCTGTCCATACTGCAGACTTCCTGTTCTACAAATGTTGAACATGTTCACAATGTTAAGGACTGAGCAGGAGCCAGTCCCGCACCTAAGAACAACACAATACAGAAGAAACACTTTTCATCAGAAAATCTGCATCCACAATAATTTTTTCTGGAGTTGTTGCTGGTACTAATTCTGTGTTTTGCAATATAGCTTTGAAAGATAGAAGGCAAAATTCTCACTTTTTCCTAATCTATTCTCTGTACTAATTTCAATCATACGGTTTGTACTTTAATTGAGCTTGGTTTTGGCATGGTCAGCTCTGTGTCACAAGTGTTACAACGAAACTTCACTATGGTTGAATAAAGGAGTAACTTTACTTAAAATCAAGGTGATCTAAAAATTCCCACTATGGAATTTAAATATGTAAGGGAGGAAAAAAAATTATTTAGAAGGAAAGATACCTCTTTGTAATACTGGCTTTTACATATGCAAATGTTCAAAATATTTCAAAATA
Source organism: Nestor notabilis (assembly GCF_000696875.1). Lineage (NCBI taxonomy): Eukaryota > Metazoa > Chordata > Aves > Psittaciformes > Psittacidae > Nestor > Nestor notabilis. The sequence continues at coordinate 2,631 of NW_009914725.1, forward strand.
AAAAATGAAATCTTACTCTATCAAAATGAAAAATGAAGATGTGATCACACCCTCTACCTCTATCAATTTTCCATTAAAAGAAAAAAATGTTTTGCTATGAAGTTTTCGCCTCCAGCTTAACACCCTACCACAGTACCTGAAAACTCATCAGACTGTAGGCTGGACACTTCTACCACCCCAAACTGCAAGTCTAACCTCTGAAGATTGAATAAGTCTTTTCATCTTCCTTTGTAGTTTACCATACCTGATTCTTTCTGAACTCCAAGGACACCACAATTACAGTTCTTATCAAAAAGATAAATACTTTTCCCCAATTCTTTTTCCAAAGGCTTCTTTGCTTCATTGCTCTTCACTGTCAACATACAGTAAGGCTCAGATGACTTTGGCTGAAGTCTATGCTTTATGTGATGTCCGAATGATGTTGAATTTGAAAGAAGAAAAAAAGCAGTGTTTACCTGTGATTACCAGGTAATGCTATTTGAAAAAATAATATCTTTATTCCCCTAAATTTAGAATAGAAAATAACTATCCACATTTGTGGAAAGGTGGCAACTATGGGCAAATAATAATTTTTCACATGGTGTCCACACTTGTGGAATATTGTTCTTATTCTGTACCCTTTATTCTTGGAGCTGTCTGAGAAATATGAGCAGAAAAAATTAATTCTACTCACATGAAATGGCAGTTTCAGAGTTCAGTAAGACATCTCCATGGGTTAGCAACAATTGCATGTTTCAGAAAACAATACATTTTTGCCTTTTTCTGTCCAAACATCAAAGTGATGTACACGTTTGTAACCCACCATCTGTTGAAATTTTGAGGATGTGAGGACCAGGCATTCAGAACTGTAGGAAACCCTCCTAACAGATGGGGACATTGTCTCTGTTAGCCAGACAGCATCTGTCCTGGCCACCCTGTCCGTCTTCCATGACACCAACTTCATACCCAGGAGGGTCTCAGCAAGTCAGCAGCAGTGACAGGCTTCACTGAGATGCTCTTCTGCAGGGAGAAGCCTTTTGTATAAGCAGGATATGGGAATTGGAGAAAAACATTTCAAGAGGTAATGTGTACTGTTTGAAATGCCATCCCTTGGTCCATGAATGCATTGGAAACATGTTTATCACTAGCCCCAGTACCGTCCAATCCTCCATTCCAATAAACTTATGAAATGTAGAGATTTATTTCCTTATTTTTCCCTTCCCCACAAACTACTTTTCATATCATCTGTCTTTTCTTCCATCCATTTCCTTAGAAAAATATGGAACACTGAACATGATTCCCCTTTGTGTACTTTTGTACTGTTCTGAAGTAAAGAGAGCAGAGAAGAAAATGTTGCCAGTCCCAGTTCACCACAGTGCTGGGGGTGGAGGTGTACAAATACAATCTTATGAGGTGTTTTTAGTATGATACCTCAATTACTACTTGTACAGTGACAATACATTAACTACTGATGGCACTCCAGAAACCCAGGTCATGTCAGCGGATCCAGTAGTCAGATCAAGTCTTGCTGTAAGTAGTCAGAAAGACCCAAGATTTTCAGCACATTAAAGCATCTTGCAGGTTTTCTGTTATCAAGGTAAACTCTGCACATTTCCGAACACATACCCAATATGATGCTGGGAGGGATGGAGGGAATCTATTGAATTCCATATTTTGTCCTTGAATCTTCCTTCAAGCAAAACTCAAGTACCAAACTCACACAGCCAGGTAGCAACCTGTAGAAAATCTACTGGCTACAGTGAGGCTTCAACAGCTTAGACAAGACAGACAAACCAGACAGCATTAACCTGAAAGATTTTCTTTTGGCTATGGAGTAAGACAAGGCCATTAAATCTCCTGTACAGCTCTGTTCCCAGTTTTTGTCTGATTATTTAATAAAAGTAAAATGTGTTGAACAGAGCCTTGCTAATGGGCTGTGGTAAAACTGTTGATTGTAAATTCATCTAATAAATTTAAATTAAGAACAGCTTTCACGGTTTTAATTCCCTTTTCCTGTGATTTAAGGGTAAAAAAGGACACTTAGAGGTCCTTTTTCCCCATTCCATTGACCATCTAGTTGCACTCTCTTCTCCGAAACACAGCAAAGAACAACAGCGAAGTGACTGCACTTTGGTCTTTTCAGCACCTGCAACAGAGCACTTTGCTCCAGGAAAAAACAGACCTTCTGTGCCCTTTTTCATTTTCTTTGTTGCTTTTGCTAGTGTAAATATGGGAAAGGAACAGTACTTCAATATTTGTAAAGAGAAGGAAGAGATAAATGGCTGTAAGGTGTAATGTGATCAGGCAGGCAACAAAAATTATTTTAGAATAGTAACATTGTTTGACTTGGTTAAATTAGTAGTTGGACATGCAGATGAAATAATGTGTTTGCATTCACACATCAGCCAACACTTCTTGCATTAAACCAACTTAGAAAAGAATTTCTATTCATAGAGAGAGGCAGGAAAGTACTATTAAAAACAAACCAAGCCAAACTTATCCTCACATTGAAACATAAAAGTAGCAACTACTCTATTTACCTAAACATTACACACATTAAATAAATTATTTCTCAAATTCAGAATTCGTTATAAAGTAATATAAGTCTATCTCCCACAGTGTAATTATTTAAGGGAATAATTTTTCTTTCTACATTAACAAGACATTGGTCTCATAGTAATCCTATACAGATCCCTCTTTCATGTGGCTTCCACCCACCAGTTATATCCTCCTCAGGATCATCCGCTGTCTTGGCACTGGGCTGGATATTTCTTTGAGTGCTTAAACTCCACGAGGATCTGATTTATAACTGTGGATCAGACTACCTACATCTGTCCATGTCTCCCTAACCCTAACACACCTCTTTAGAGTGCAGCATGTTTGTCTACAGGACACTGTTCCTAAATCAGTCACAAAAATGCACCCTTTTTTGTTGCTGTTACTTACATTTGAGTGAAATAATGCAAAATACATACATATAGGAGTACATTTTCCAAGGAAAATAAAACAAAGTGTCTTCATACCTGTGGTCATTCATCAACTATGTCATTTACATTATGACTTGGTTCGGGTAAGTCATCTCACTTATATGCAACATATATAACATGCCATTAACTGACTGGAAAAAGCATTCTGAATTCTTGGAAGGAAAGCCCCTAAAGCAATATTGTTACTGTACATGAAATTTATGACTCAGACATAACTAGGAAGGGAAAAAACACACATTTTCAAGGCTTTTTTTTTAGAGGTGGTTACAAAACTTAACTATTTAAACCTCTATTGTGATCTACAGTAAGAAAGCAAGCATGAGACTGTATTCTGCTTGGTAGCAAAGATGAAGTTATCTTTAATGATTGCAGCTCAGGAAAAAAAAAAGTCTAAGCAATTCCACTGTTATAGCTACCCAGATTTCAAAGAGCAAAGGCAAAATAAAAACCTCAGGAAATACAGGCTGATTTGACAGAAAGAGTGTGAAAAAATATCTTGTTTTGGTTTAATGTGGAGAAGGGTAGTTTTATCCTCTGAAATTCTGCAGGACTTTGGTTTGCTAAAACTGGCTAAAAGGCTCTTGTAGACTAGTTCACTAAGTGAAAAACTTTCATTATGCAAATAGCAACTTAGGAAAATATTTTCCATATTTGAAATTAATTTTAATGTGCATAAAGGTGTGATCTTCTTTAAGCCCGAAAGATACATAGGTAAGGTCTTACAGCACCCTCAAAATAGAGTAATTTCGATGGCAACTAGAACTTCAGTTTTATAACAGGCTTATTCAGATCTTAAGATTTCATTTAAATTTTATCTGAATAAGCTTAGTTTCTCAATACTAGAGAAGCGGGATGCCAATCCACACCAATTGTTTTTGTGTTCCACCTTCATTCTTATACTCAGATATCACCAAAAATACGGCATAATCAGCAAGTAGTAAAGAGATATGTACTCTGTGCTTGTGCAGCATTTGGTACAGAATTTGCTCCCTTTTCTTAGGCGATAGTAAGGATAATAAAAATATATTACTAACAGACGAAGGCATATAAAACATAGTTATGTTACATCACATAATCAGTTTAAAAGCTAGTATTTTTATAAAAATGAACATTTTACAAACAATTAATTCTTCTATATTAAATCTAATGTCTACTGGTCTTAACCAGAACTCTGAATCCCAGGCTCATACATGGAACAAGAATAGTTTAGATGAAGAAGAAACCCACGACTGAGTACAATTTCCAGAAAGCGAAACTTGGCTATCAATCAGCTTTTTCCATTTTCACCAATGTCATGACAACAAAGCTGAGATACTGCCTCACCTTGAGATATTGGCTAGAGAGACAACCCGATAATTCAGCATTTGCACTTAATGGCTGCATACTTTTCAAAATAACACAAAGAGTGTAAAACAGTGGAAATGACTGTGAACTGTGACTATAAATGTGGAAAATCACATTTATTCCATTTCTGCTCACCAAAGTTGATTCTTACTCCATTGTTCTTACTTTTAGTTTTTTAAAGCAGATGTGTGAACTCAGCCTATAAAACACAATCTGATAACCGACAAACTGGTAGCTTTATCTTTATCACAAAGCATTTCATAAAGCTTTTGCTAAAACTTCTGCTACTGATGAGAGTAATACCCATGGAGTGCTACTTGACATTACCACTTGGCCCTGAAAGAATCACAAGAATGAGGCACAAAGAACAGTAACCGGTGTGTTGGGGACTCCTCTGCACTGTACAGTGACCACTATCCAAAGCCCTGTCTGTACATCACATTGTCAAGAAACACCTTCTGCAGCAGACACTATTCTCTGTCTCACAATTCAACACTTCACAGCCACAATAATATTTTCCACTTGGGCCTTCCAAGTTGCAGTAGTGACTGCATTGAAGGTGGCCTGATAAAAAACCCACAGCATGTCATAGCTTCTCTCTCTTTTATAATGAGTGCTGTAACTGGGGCTGAAAAAATGGGGATCAGCATCTAGCTCATCACAAAAAGCACTCACCTACTGAAAATGTATCCTGGTTATTCTAAAGCAGGCTACACTGATTTTCAACTCACTTTTCAAAGGAGGCAACTCCATAACATGTAGGGTTCATGCAGAAACGCTAGTGGAAAGAGCCAGTTCAGATCCAGACATCCAAATCAAGGTATAAGGAAGAGAAAAATTTTGCTTTTAGTAAACAGTTCTCACTAACACAGAAGGATTTTTCACCTGTTTGACAAAGGACACAAACTGAGAACAGGTGAGGGCATACATCAGCTGTCCAAGTTCTGCAACCATTAAAGAAAATTCACATTTGCTGCAATTTGGTTTTGGTGCAAACCAAGCTAAGTTGAGATTCGCTATAGGACCAATGACAAGAAAGAGAAAGAAACAATTCACACATTTTGGCATTAAGTTTCTAAAATCAAATACACACCATTGCTCAGCCTTGGGTTATATCTTTTATTCCTGCATGCGGAGATATGAGTAAGAGTTGTGTGCTTCTCAGTGATTTGCTTCTCCACCTTCATGTTTTCATGGTTGCAGCCTGGACTATCACTCTGTTTAAATGCTCATCTACATTCTGCATGTAGTCTGAAGCACTCAATTAGCTGATCTGCAATACTGAACATGCATACAACACCCCTCATTTCTTTCTAAGCATATGTCCCTAGCAACTCAGCTACCAGATGTGTTTTCAGGGTTTACATACAAAACCATCAGGGAATCATGATTCAGCTATGATTCTATTTGCTCTTAAATACTATTTGCGTTTTATAAAACAAATATCCAGAGAATGTTTTGTGGGAATAAACTAATCTTCAGACTGATAATATTTAATTAAACATTTAAGAAACAAACCCACTGTATAGAAGTGTTCTTTCCAGCCCTGTGTACCACACAAAACAATGTTGTATGATTTAAAATTCACATTTTTAATTTTAAGTTAAAAATTCTCACTGATCTATTCTCAGAGCTGAAACTGATCTAGCCTAGTCTTACCTACCATAAATTGAGCCATTTTGGTTGCTGTTTTCCCAATATTGCATAATTGCAAGAACTGAATTAGGAATATCCTATTTGATGGCTGCATGAGCCTGAAAGTAATATGACATGTTGTTCATTTATAGGAGCTAGTCAGAGCACTCATTAAATAAACTGCTCAAGCAATACTAATACTGAGGATATGGGCATGATTTAGCTGTTTCTTGTGATAAAACCTTACTGTCATTGGAGACTATTTGACAAAGGAAAAAAAGTTAAAGAGGAGAAGAGCTAGGCACATCATGAACAAAGCACGCAGAACTTCTGCATACAAGAGAGGTAACTCAAGATGAGAAAGTAAAAATCACATTTTGTACAGGATGGTGGTGCAAGGTCATCTGAACTAATATCTAAAGTTGTGTTCAGCTGTCTCATAGAAAGATTCATCCACACAGAGTGAGAGAAGACTGTCAAAGGAACCCAAAAGCCTGTTTCGTAAACTGGTTCAAAGCCAGTTTTAGTTTTTTGGGCTAAAAGGTGAAAAACTATTGGATAGCACTGTCTCTCTTTAGCTACAACTTATTAAACATGGAGTTGCTATATATGTCAGTGATAGGCTGGAGAGTATAGAACCTTGTCTGGGGACAGGTGATGAGTCAACAGAGAGATTGTGGGTCAGGGTCAAAGGTAGAACAGCGATGGGGGACATTACTGTGGGGATCTGTTACAGACCACCTCATCAAGAGGACTCTGTGGATGAAGCGCTCTATAGACAGGTAGGAGCAGCCTCACGCTTGCAGGCCCTTGTCCTCATGGGGGACTTCAACCATCCTGATATCTGTTGGAGGGAAGGTACGGCCCAGCACAAGCAATCCAGGAGGTTCCTGTTCCTCGATTGTGTGGAAGACTTCAAACTTCAACAGGGGAAGTTTAGATTAGATATAAGGAAGAAGTTCTTTCCAGTGAGGGTGGTGAGGCACTGGAATGGGTTGCCCAAGGAAGCTGTGAATGCTCCATCCCTGGCAGTGTTCAAGGCCAGGTTGGACAGAGCCTTGGGTGACATGGTGTAGTGTGACGTGTCCCTGCTCATGGCAGGGGGTTGGAACTAGATGATCTTAAGGTTTTTTCCAACCTTAACTATTCTATGATTCTATGAAGTTGATCAACTATTTAAAACTACATCCTAATGTTGACACCAGAATGCATAACATTGTTATTAATAAGATTCCAAGATAAAGTCTACTCAAAAAATAGTGGTGGTGGGCAGGGGGATGCAGCCAGATGCTAGTGGTGCCAATACTGGTTTATGCTTTCATTAAAGGTCTGCATGGAGACATTGGACACCCTCAGCGAGTAAATGAGTGTACCAATTGGATAGGTACAGGGGAGATCAGGAATGCTATTCAGAGGGTGGTTTTTGTAATATTTCTATTTACTGAAGAGAGTCACAATGCAAAGGTATTACAACACCAGACTATTTTTCTATGAGTCTGACATGACTGCTTTTAATACCCAGTACTGAGAGTGTTGAAGTGGTAAAAATGCTATTTTATTCATCATATCTTCTGTTTGGGATAACACATTTTCCAAATTAGAATGTTTCTGCTGTAAGAAGCAAAATAATAATTTTTTAAAACCATCCAAGAAATCAATAAATAATTTATTATCATAGTTTATTTATCACAATACAAATTCATAACATCTAACATTAATTCATTCCACAGAAGATAATCTGAATTTCTGTATTTTATTTATTCCTTAATACTAGTGTGTCTATTATGTTCGAAACTGTTGGTAGTTCTGCCTCATCTCAAACTATTATAGCCATAATATTTCCAGAGCTGAAGAAAACCCTTGAGCTGAACATTGTTGAAAGGTACATTGAGAAGGAATTGCACTGTTGTATCAGTCCAATGGACATAAGGATCCTGAGAAAAACTGACTCTTTTCTTAAACACAGTACTTAATTTGTTATTGTTTCCTCTTGCTGCAACAATTGTCCTGCTAGAAACAAATGTCGAAGTCATGCTATGTGCATTATTATAGTACATAATGGAAAGACATGAAACAGTGAAGTTAAGGCATTCGTTTCCAAAACTCTGAAAGAGCTTTTGGTTTGATTTTATTTGGGCGAGACAGCTTAGCAGAAGAGAATAAGGAGGATATCAAGGAGGATAATGTTGGTTCTACAAATTGAGTCTAGAGAAAGCATCACTTTACAGATAACTTTTTAGATTGTAGTAGCTCAGACAGTGCCTTTCATTTAGGAAGAGCCCTGTTTTCTAAAACCTACAAGCAAACCCAGAAAAGGCTACCACAGCTACATATCAGCAGTACAAATCTATTAAAGTTAGAAGGCATGGCAGCAGGGCAGGTGGGGAGATCCAAGTTACCCAGTTTAAGAACAACACTGCAGCTGTGTGCAGCTGTGGTCAAGCACCAGAGGTTAAACCTTCCCACAACCCCCTGCAAAAGCTACTTAAGCCATTAATTTTTCTCAGCTCCCCAAGTAATAGGCTTGCAAATTAGTTTAAAACTAGCGATATATTTATTTAAGCTGGTTTATGCATAATTAGATCTTAATAAGTTCTTAAAACATGATCCATTACAAAAATGTTAGACTCCGTAGGCAGTCTCAAAACAAAAAGTGTGTAAGGTAGAAACAACTACATGGGGTGATTCTCAGAAAAAGAAAGTATTAAACTAATGGCAAAAAAGTGGGCTCATTGGATTTTGTATAGAAATTAATGCACTTAGTCGCAAAACAGAAGGATGAACAGCCATGAAATGCTAAGCCACAACAGTCCAATGCAACGCTGCATTCACCTATGCTATACACTATGGACAATATTGTTTGAAAGAAGCTTCAAAGCATCCTCAAAAGAAAAGGATGCTTAAGAGACAAGGACAGTAATGCAAAAGTCTATTCTAATTGACACCTAGTGTCCTGGGTTCAGCTACAGCAG
>NW_009914726.1:0-5560 GCF_000696875.1 Nestor notabilis
CGAGTGCTTGCGAGCGGGACAGCCCTGGTGTCCCAGACCGCCCGTGGCCCGGCCTCGGCCCAGCCGCAGCCCCTGGGCGAGTGAGTGAGTGAGTGAGTGTGACCGCAAAGGGGCATTTCCGGCGCGTGCTTGTGGGTCTTCCCGGTGGAGAGACTCAGCGAGTGAAGGGACACAGGGCTTGTACAGCAGCGCCTGGGTCAGACGCCTCCTGCGGCATGGTGAAGCAGAGGCTGCAGCAGCGGCTCTCCTCCCTGCTTTGCCAGTATTTCCCGGCTTGTTCTATGGCCTCTCCCAGCTGCTTCTCCGGATCTGGCTGGGAGATAGTGCTCCACACACGGCCTGTTTCCTCCTGGTCACTTGCTCCTGGGTCCCAGTTTTGCTGTTGCTGGAATGGCTCCCCTGGACCAGTGGGCAGGCAGGACAGTTCAGATGGACAAAACACAGCATGCAGCTATTAAGAGAGTGTACACAGCAGCACTCAGAAGAGCACATGCAGCTTTTCCTTCCTCTGCAGCTCTGCTTGCCTGGTAACTTTCTTCAGTCCTGAGCACAACCGCTACTTTGCTTGGGCTGGGCCACAAGCCATATGCTATGGCCTTAGCTCATCCAGCCCAGCTAGCCTGGCAGCCACAACTTCAGCTGCTCTTTGAAGCCAGTTTATCGACCAACACTTTGCATCAAGAGCAATCACAGCTTTGCAAATGTACAGCATCTAGCACAGTGAATTCTTGGTGCTAGTCTAACCTTCTCTGCCATTTTCCAAGGCTGTGCCCCAGTGTCAATGCAGTATATATACTGCAATAGCAGTAATCTGCAGGGGTCACTGCTTATTTAAGCCTCTGCCATTGAACTTGGGGCAGAGGACAGCGCTAGCATCTGCAGCCAGATCAGCCTGGGGATCTGTTGTGACAGGTGTTTAGAGTGGTCAAAGCAGCAGCTACCATAAAATCTTACTCTCTCTGGGGAAAACACAAATCAAACTGAAGGTGAGGGAAAGATGGTAAGGTCAAAAGGTATTCATTCACTGTCCTAATCACAACTTCATCTGCTGTAGTGTGGCTGAAGGAGGGAACTCTTCAAACCACCTGGGGAACGTGTACCAGGACTCTTCCTTGGCCAGCCAAACCCAAATCTGAGGTGGATTTCAATGCCATCCTGAAAGATGGCCAGAAATCATCAAGTCTTTGGAGTTGGAATTTTAAGCTGTAATTGCCTTAAGCAGCCACATTTATTCTTAACAGTGGAACAAGATACATCATGCTCCAGTGGTCTAACCATGGGCTCAGAAGCTAAAATGTATCACCCCAGCCTCTCCTGCAGCCATAGTACATGCAATTTTTAGCTTGAGTTCTTCAGCTGTAAAACAGGCGGTGAAATACTCACCTAGTGCAGTGAGTTTGTGAAAGCCATCTAAACAATGAGAAAAGGTTTGAAGAACAAGCAGATTAGGTGTTAGTGCTTTCTCCTTCCCTTCTTCCCTGCTCCAGCAGCTCACTGAAGCTCCTGTGGTATCTGCCAGCCATTTGGAAATTCACAGAAGTTTGTCATTGCCACTCTGTCCATCCATTTCATGCTCAGGGAAGGCAGTTTCAGGTGCTGGCTTGGCCACTGCACACAGCGCAGCTCAGCCCAGCCCAGGTCAGCCAAGCCTGCTTGCCCTCTCAGGGAAGGGTCTGGAGCCTTCTCCCTGCTTTTTTGCCCCTTCCAGCAGTAGCCACACAGCTCAGGTTCCCACCCTTTCCAAGCTGGTGAATCAAACCCTGCTAAGGTGTTATTTATGGAAGCCCGCCATGAAGCTTGAAACTGAGCCAGCCAGAAGCCTTCTGCTTCACCCAAATGCATCTTAGTGCATTAATAAAGAGCAAACATTGCAATGTGCTTTGCATTTTTACTTACAATCCAGCACTGCATTGTCTGGAGAGAAAAACAATATGGTACAGCCTCACGCTGCCTGGGGAGAAAAGAGTTTGCTGGCACTGTGTTAGTCAGCCCTCGGGCAGCCCAGCACCGCCCTGGCGACACAGAAAATCCTGCTGATGTGTCAGTGCAGCACCAACGCCTCCACCCCAGCAGCAGCAGCGAAACCTGGGCTGCCTGGGCTGCCTGATCCAGCGCCGCTTTGCCAGAGCAGTGCACAGCTGTGTACAGATCATGGGTGGACAAGTTGGAGCACTCTGTTTGCATCAAAGGACCCAGGTATAGGAGCAGGACACAGAACAGTCCTTTGTCCCTTTATTCCCAAGATAATGCACTTGTTCTTACACACAAAGTGGTACAATGAAACCAAAGACCAGATAAGCATAGTCTCTGCAAATCCCTCAGGTTCCAGCTGCCTGGTCAGGGAAGCTGGGCTTTATCCTCACTGCAAAGATGCAGCTTTTCAGCAGGGTTTCTGTCTTCGTTATTCCTCCTCAGCCAACAAGGAGCATACAGAGGGGCTGAAACTCACTGACAATCATCCCCTCAGGCTTTGCCCAGGTACCTGGTGAGCTCACCTGCTTTTATCCAAGACACCTAAGCAGGCAACTCCTTGCAAAGAGCAGTGTCTCGTGTGGCACACCAATTGCCTTTATTTGGGTCGAGGATGCCACAGCATGAGCCTGTTCCCCACAAGCCTTTGATGAGACTGTCACAAAACTATGTTGCAAAATATCTCTGCCTGTGCAATCTGCATCAGCTTTGCACGGTCCATCACTCTTGCTCAGCCCCTGCCAGTTCACGGTTATCCGTAGATATCAGACCCATGGGCACATGCCACACAGAAATTTCCCAGCAGGTTAAAAAGCCTGAGAGAGGTTGAACTTCCATCCCCTCTTCTAAGAAGAGGCATTTGTTGTTTCTCAGAAGCTTAGTAAGGTTTCCAGAAAAAGAGAAGAAAGAGGGAGTTGACTCAGAAGCAATTGCAATGGCTAGAAACTACTTGCAGCCACTGTCCCCAGAGCTGAAGATCCCAAAAATGCTGCTGAATGCTGAACACAGTGGTTCTAACCAGCTGCTTATTTCCGGAGCAAGCTCAGGTAGAGGCTAGCCCAAAGCCAGCTGAAGGTTCTCAGAAGGAAAACTGATGTGCTGCATCTGGTGCAATCTGCACTAGGGTGAGAACCTAAAACTGAAGCAGCAGAGCTAAACTGAGACAGTTAAGAATATGAAAACCCTTCTCTGGAAACTATACAAAGTACAATATTGAAGGTGCAGAGCAGCCTCCTTAGGTTAAAATGCCCTGCCAGCTGTTCTGCTTAGCCCATTTCTCAGGAACACTCCTGCATTTCCCGGTGACAGGAAACTCTCCTGATGAACATCCTGATACAATGTTTTCCATTGTCTCTTCTTAGCCAAGGCAAGCCATGCCTTTTTGGCAGGAGCAACCCAGGCTCAGCTAGTCGTATCTTTGTCACCTCTTGGCTAGACTACAGCTATGTGATACACCTGGGCATGAAGCCCACAGCATTTGGCAAATGCCAAATTGAAGGGCATGCTGCAGTGGGAGCCCTGGCTACCACAAAGGCATCAAACCTACCCTCTGCTCCCTAGGCCACCTTCTGGCTTGAAAGCCAAGCCAAATTCAAGCCTGAGTCCTGATCTTCAAGGCATTTAGATGGCATGGACCCAGCATGGCCAGAAGATCAGTTAAGACACAAAGATGGAAACCATGATCAACAGTCAACAACTCCGCTGTTCCCCAAGAGCAGTGAACACATCCAGCACGAGGACTGCATCTGCCTGTGACAGAGAAGGGATTTTCTTTGAGAACAAACTCTTCCCAGCTGGTGAAAAATGCAGTATGTCTAAGATGCTGAGTAATTCCCTCCTTTTGAATATCCCATCTGCCAAGATGTGAGTCAGGTTCACTCTGGGTTTAGTTTGCTTTTGCTTCCCCCCCTCCCCTCTATTTTTTATTTCATATAAAATTGTAACATCTGTCTCCTGAACCCAGGTGAAGTTCTTGGTCTCTTTCTCAGCAATGAATTCTTCAGTTGGCAAGACAAGATGCACTACAGCTAAGAGGCCTTGGCACTAACCAGCAAGATCTGCTACTCCATTTCATCAAGACACTCTGGATCACTCCCTCCCAAAGACACTCTTCAGGGATCAGTCCAGCAGTTGCACTGAGGTTGCCCTAATGAAAAGCTCCTAGCGCAAGTCCCTGGATGGTCTAATCCAGCAGTCTTCACACCGTGTTCCACACGGAACAAACTTGTGACATAGTGCCCAAGGGAGATAGCTAAAACCACCTTTGTTTCGTTATTACTTCAAAGTGTAAGCACTACCTGTATTTGCTGCAGGCTACTGATGATGAAAGGTTTTTGGGGAGAGGGAGGCAATTCAAAATAAGGTCCCTTCATTGTTGCAAATCCTGAGCAGGGTTTTCAGCTTCCCTGTGGCATGTGGTGGTAGAGACAGACTGTCCCGTGGAAAGTGCTAGTGCTGTTACACTGTGTCTGCTTCTCTTGATTGAGACAAACCTATGCCGGGGCGGATTAAAATCTGGGCTGGAAAAAGATGCGATCTAGCTTGCTGTCATTTTTGGCAGGCAAAAAAGCAGTTAGGCAAACACAAACCCCAGATTACTACCGTTAAAAAAACACAGTAGTTTCTCATAAGCGTGTCAACATTGTGACTCTCTGTGTCTCTGCTGAATTAACATGTTTGTGTGTGTTTTTGAACTGTAATCCATAATGCCTGGGTCTACTTAACCTCTCTTAACATCCCGTGCTTCTTCGTGTGCATTTGTCTTCCTCTACATATCTATATGCCACGTTGTGCATTTAGCAGGCTCCCTAAACACGGCTTGTAAATCACCCGGGGTTAAAATTCACTCCTATTCTCGCAACTTATTTCCTAATCTCTAAAACATGTCAGTGGAAGAGCTTGAGGGTGACCTTTGGCATCATAAATCGGAGAACAGGTTGACATGGAAATGACCTCAAGAAGATCAGACCGTAGAATCACACGTCCAGCTCCGTAAGAGCCTGGCGGGGATAAACTTCTGCCTTGGACTCAGGCATCCCAAGGCAGGAGAGGCCAACCCCGACTGCTGCAAACCTCTCCCTGTGAGCTCTGGGAGAGAGAGGACGTGTCTGCTCGGAGCGAAATGTGTGTGCAAAGATGCCCAAGGCTTGCTGCAGCGGGGACAAGCATCCGGCGACGCTTCAGGGAAGGATCGCACCCTGCCCCACTGCACCGAGATGCCATCCTGAACTTCAGGCGGAGCCAGGCTGGAGCCTCAGCTACAAGCAGCATTTGGGTTCCTCGAGAGCCATCAGCGGGCGGGAGCGCGGTGTTTCCCGCGCCGCCGGCAGCCCCGGTGTTCCCGGGACAAGCGGCACAGACGGTATCGCCGAAGAAGCGCTTCTCGGTACGGCCGAGAGCCGCAACAGCGTGCATGGTAATTAGCCCGTAATTAGCACCCCGTGCAACTGCTGCTGCATCGTGCAGGCGAGCGCGTCCAGCAGCCAACTGCGGACTCAGTTCCCCCCCGAAACCCCTGCCTGGCTGGTGTCTTTGACAGTAAAGCCCGAATATGCTTGAAGCGCCAGTACTGTCCAGAGCGGACGCCCAA
>NW_009914727.1:0-280 GCF_000696875.1 Nestor notabilis
CCCCTCCCCCCCTCCCCCGCCCCGTGTCCACAGAGCATCCCAGCTTCCGGAGCATCCTTCACTGAACAGCACTGATTGCATCCACACCATTCCCTATAAATTCCCATGGGAAGGTGCCGGAACCCGGCCATGGGGTGAAGGGGAGATGGGGCTTTCTATGGGTTGGGGTTTCCTGGGCTTGACCCACAGATGGACCCATAGAGAGACCCACGGACATCGCCATGGAGCGGGGGGATGTGGAGGGGCAGCGATGGGGGTGGCAGCGGTGGGGGCGGGGGGG
>NW_009914727.1:433-721 GCF_000696875.1 Nestor notabilis
GCCCCTGGGCTGCGACAGTGCATCAGTGGCTGCTCCCAGGGGTGCTGAGGCTCATTTTGGGGCCGGAAACCCCTGGTTTGGAGCGAGCGGCTCCCTCCATCCTGGCTCTTCCCCACCCCTTGCCTGCAGATGGGAGAGGAGGAATATGGATATGGATATATGGGGGGAAGGGAAGGTGGAAAAGGGATTTTGGCCGCCCCCAATGGGGCTTTGAGCTCCTGGTCATAGATCAGGACTTTGGCTTTCTCCGTTTCCTGGAAGCGATGAGGATCCCCCATCCCAAAGAAG
>NW_009914728.1:0-7244 GCF_000696875.1 Nestor notabilis
ACCGCTCCGACCCCCGGCAGCTGCACAGGGCCCCGCGCCGCTCCCCCTACCGGAGGAATTAAGACGGGATGGGCTTCTCCCTCCCCAAACTCGCTCATTCCGGCCTCTGCCCCGCCCGTGAACGGGTCTGAGGAGAGAGAGATTTCCTCGTTTTCCTTTTTCCCAAAACCCTCATCGTAGCGGACTTCGGAGATCAGGTAGCCTGGTTGGGGAAAGCAGTCTTGAATGAAACTCGTATGAGAGAGGTTGGTTTCATCTAAGCCCTTGGCTGCTGAGTAGGGCTTTCTGCTGGGCTGAGGGGGTGATGACAAGATGAGCTTTAGCCTGGAGCAAACTATTTGCTATCCGTGGCTTGGTTTGATGGTCTAGGAGATCAGTTTTCCTTGGCATAGCAGCTCCCGGTGGGAGGATATTATATTCTGTCTGAACATACTATATCCCATCTCTGTGAGTAGTTAATGTGATGCTTCAGGCTGATAACCTCGGCCTGATAAAGGGATAGGCCAACTATACAGACCTTTTCAGAGGGGAGTCTGCTTGCCCCAGCAGAGCACAACTAAAACTCTGCTGGGTCATAAAACTGCCTAAATGTTGTGTTTGACATTGACCTTGTTGCTTTGCTGCTAGTGTCTTGCCAAACCAAATTCCACAGGTTGATTAGAGTTGAATCCAGCAGTCTTGTTTTGAAATGTAGCTTTGTCAATAACTAAAACGTGAACTATTTATATAATACTTTGAACTCTGTTTTGCAAGCCGCAGGGCTTTACAATGCCCCTTTGCAGGTTACTCCAGTAACCTTATTTTTTAGGCAAAGAAACCAAGTCAGAGTAAATTGCCCAAGGTCATCTAACAATATCATTATTTTTGCTGCTGATTTGGAGCACTTCTGTAGGAAAACAGAACTGTAGCCGAGTCAGATGATTGCTGCTTGGCTTTTGTTCATGGGTTTTATAATCATATTGTCACTATGAATACTCGCAGTGTTACAGATATAGAAAGGGATTCTCCGAAAGGAAAGTTTACAGGGTTGGTATGATGCCGCTGACTTCCTCTGTTAAAAACATGTCTGCAGTGCTCAAGAACCCTGTTTTACTGCTTTCCCTGTTGTAGTAATTATATTGGGTGAAAGGGTGAGGAAACTCGCCTCACTTGAACCTCTTAAACTCAGTTGCTTTGCCAAGTTTATTGAAGCTTTTCCCATGGTAGAGCATTGAGAATAAAAATGGCTCAAACAGATGTCTCACTCAGAACAGCCATTGCTTCTGCAGTGGTCTCTGAAATATGTAGTAGGTGCTGGATTGTGTTAAGAGGCAAACACCTGAATGTAACCCTGTCCCCAGTGGTTTGAGGCATTTGCTGAATTTTTAAGATTGCCTGGTTGTGAAATAGTTGGAATCTGAAAAGGAACTGGGCAGGGGTGGTGCATTTTCACTTAGTGCACATAGTTCCCTGTGTGTGTTAAATCACTCTGACCAAGCAGGGGTCAGGACTAGTCACAGCTTTTCAAGGCAAACAAAGTGTGCGTGGGAGTAGGGGGCCCGATTCTAGTCCTTTTAATTCACCAAATTCTCATGTGTGCTTCAGTTACACCTGTTTGAAAGCCTGCTTTAAGCAGTAGCATTTCTACATCTCACTGAGGCACTATTATCAGATAAGTTATTGGTTACATTAACTGGTGGAAGGAGGAAAAGCTTGCAATGCAAGAATACAGCTGAATTTGCAGTGGTGACATTTAAAGAACCACCTTTCTTTAAAAAGAAAAGATCACTTTAGAAATAAAAGCTGCTGAGATATGTAAAGATGGACTTTCAAGCAAGAATTTTAATGGATGTCAACAACTTTTCAAAGATTGCCTTACAGTGGATAAATTTGATGAATGTAAGTTAACTTCTGAAAAGGAATAGTTCTGATTCTTTTTTTAGAAATCTCTTGAAAGTTTTGCTACTGGAATGCTACAGAGCTTGTATTAGAGCTAGCACTGTCCTCAGCCATTATTCTCTTTAACTGATGAGTAAAGAAGTTTATAATCAGCTTCCTTACTACAGCAGCTGTTTTTCTGTGTTATTCAGCATGATTTTTTTCCTTTCTGCTTGTGAGTATCCATATTTATTTCTTGCTTCTAACACATGCAACCATTGAAACATTGACTGTGGTACTACTTCTGCTGATGTTTCAGTTCTAATAAAACTTCCGTGTCTAATATAGCTCTTATTCATACACTGATTTGGTACCAATGACTAGCTGCGTGGGCTCTGCTTTGACAAAATCTGGCCAAAATTGACAAAAAATTGACCAAAAGCCAACTCATTACCAAAGCTCTTGTGAGTTCTTGCTGTTTCTACTATGAGTCTAAATGTTGACTTACTGCCCAGTTACTGGGAATGAATAACAGGATATTTGGCTTAAAACTGAAGATTTTTAACTTGTGAATAGTTCAGCCTCAAAAAAAAAATACAATACAATGCTTATCTGGAAAGAAATAACAAGTCCTCACAGCAGTGAGTACCCACTGTCTAAACAGGTGAATATGAAGTCTCAGTCTGTATTTGGGTGTCAGAACTACTTTGGTGACACATCTTTATTTCCTGAGCAGTTACAGGCAGTCTGCAGCGATGTGATGGATGTGCTTTATCTAAAAGCATGAACAGAAACAACTCCTTTACTTTTCCACCTATCCTTTAAAGAAAATATTTTTCAGACCAGGTATGTGTGAAACAGAAGTAGCTTGCCCCCCTCCTTGAAGGTGAGAACAAGGGAATAACTGTAATATGAGGGTGGTGAGGCCCTGGCACAGGTTGCCCAGAGAAGCTGTGGCTGCCCCATCCCTGCCAGTGTTCAAGGCCAGGTTGGATGGGGCCTGGAGCAACTTGGTCTAGTGGAAGGTGTCCCTGTCCATGGCAGGGGGTTGGAACAGGATGAGCTTTAAGGTCCTTTCCAACCCAAACCATTCTATGAAATCTGATATTTTTGAGTATCAAGTCAAGCAGCCTGCCCTCTTTGCTTGATACTGACTCTTTTTTTTTATTCTGACCAGTATTTTAGGAGTCAGGAGTTCTTGTGTCTAATAGGCATGACCCCAAAGGAAGTTTTCCCTCTTTTGCCCTTGTTTTGATCTTGTAAGTGGGAATATTTTCTGTTTTCCTGTGACTCTGACCCCAGTGCTCTCAAGAGAATATTACAGTATGTGGAAAATGTGCTATCTGGGTAATGTGCATAGACAGCAAGATGTTCAACCTACTTAAACTGAATGAAGGTGCTTCATAATGAGCAGCTCTGCGTTGGGTTTTCTTTCACCTGGTTTCTTGCTTGCAGTTGACTTGTCCTGTGTCTGCATTGAAAATGTCGTGTGCATCGGGGCGCTTTTTAGTTGGTCACTGCAAGTCTTTGGTGGCCAGCCATGCCTCATCAGATGCAAGTGCAATATTTGTATTTTATTTTACATGATGCTTCAATACGACCTTTCCTAAAAGACATCATTTAGGGTACGTTTTCCATCTCATGCTTGGGGGGGAAATTGTTGTAGTGGTAGATTTACCATTCCCCTAGTTTTCATGGGTACAGCTACAAAGGAATTGGAACTTACTATTAATGAATTGCTCCGAAAAGAGGTTCTTGAAGTGGCCTTTATTACAATGTTTAAGTCCATGGTAAGCCCCTGGTGAAGAAAGAACCTGGCTTACTTGTTAGCTACTGTTAAATTTTGCATGTAGTTTATGCCTAGCAATGTTAGTATG
Source organism: Nestor notabilis (assembly GCF_000696875.1). Lineage (NCBI taxonomy): Eukaryota > Metazoa > Chordata > Aves > Psittaciformes > Psittacidae > Nestor > Nestor notabilis. The sequence goes on from NW_009914728.1 coordinate 3,735, forward strand.
GTCTGAAGTAGCTCAAATCAAAACTATTTAAGCTAAATTCCACTGTTAAGGCCCCAAAGTAAAAGGGCTTGAGTTAATAAGTAGTCATCTTTCACTCAGGTTATCAGCTGTGGAAGGTCAGCAAACAACTTCTAAAAATAGTTAAATATAACTATACTGGAATAGCCGTGTATTGGGCTACTCGATATATACACATATATATAGATATATATAAAAAGAAGTTTTCTGACTAAGACTGGTTTTCAGATTTTGCTGTAACAGAACACTTTAGTCTGTAAATAAATTTACTTAAATTCAAAACAATGCAGCTGTACTTAATTGGCTGTGCCTGCTGAGTGGTAGTGTGAAATACTGTAGCCCTAGATGAACACTAAATTTTAGCAGCGTTCTATTCTTGTTGGATCACTTCTCACATTCTCTTTTAAATCACGCTTTATATTGTGAAGAACAAGCTGCCAAGTCAGATTTGCACTTTAAATTATTTGCCAGTTGTTCTTGCATGTAACTCCACTAACAGCTGTGGAGCTTGATTTTTTTTTTTTTTCTTTTAAGAAAAAGCTTTCTCATTTCTTGTTTACACCATGGGTTTGGTGATCCTTTGTGTGAATATTTTGCTTTTCTCAACATTTAATTTTAAACTTTTTAGACTGCTATAAAGTAGAAACATGGTACAGGCTAGTTAGTGATAACTGGCTAGATTTCAAATTGATATTTCTGTTGGTTTGACTTGCTTTAGACCATACTAATATCACTAGGCATAGACTACACACAAAATTTAAGAGTAGCTAACAAATACACCAGGTGCTTTCTTCAAGAGGGGATTATCTTGGACTTAACGAATTGATCAATTTTTATTCTTCTGTGACTGATACAACTAATGTATTAATACTAGGCTAGGAATTCTGGGGTTATAGGGTTTCTAGTTGTATTAGAGGTGGAGTTAATGCTTAGGCCAGTGTCAAGTACACTTTCCTTTAAATGGAGACATGCTCTTGGTAGTAAATAAGTTGTCTTTGTAAATGCACCAGTTTTGCTTGACACAGGTGTCTAAGCAAATAAAACAAGGTGCAGAAAGCTACTAGGAAAAAGCTTTTTGGTAAACCTGCAATTGTTAGGGGTGTTAGCTTGTGCTTTAGCGTTAGTATTTTGACTGATTTTATCTGTGTAATGCAGTGTGTAATTGGTAGCAGCACCATGTTTGTATCTCCTTAGAACATGCACTTAAAACAAGATGCAAACATCCTCGGGAGACATAATAGTTACAGAGACAACACTTGCCTTCTGTACCTCTATCTTGATGTGCTGTGCAGAGAGGGGACAGAGAATTAAATTTTCTTGAGGTAACCTTCATGGCTGCTGGTGTTATTTGGGTACAGATTCACAAAACGACTGTGCCCAGCAACTGTTTGGTTATGCTACTTGAAAAGTTTTGAGTGTTATTTTTTTTACTGTGGGAGTCTTATGTGGTAAGTGCTGGTATGTAGAAGTGAAATAAATGTATTACTATACTGCAGGCATAATTTGGCTAAGTAATGTGTATGGCATCCTCTATCTTAGCCTCTGATTTTGTCTGCTCTGGTGTGTTTAAAGAAGCAGTGCGAAGCTGAAACCGTGGCATTTGCCACAACTCCAGGCTCAGGGAAGTTTAATTGCTATGTGGTTAAAAAGAACTTTTCCAGAGGTGCAAAATTACAGTTATGCAGTGTTTTCAATATGTAGTTGTACTTTCTCTGATGTACTGCATGCCCTTCTGGTCATAGTTCTGTGGGTAGTTTGTTAACTAACAGCTCATCCAAGAAATGTATTTGACTTCTCAAGCATTCTGAATGAAATTACATTAAAATGCATTAACATACTGTTAAATATCAAATGCTGCAGAAGATTATGTGTTGAATGATCTTCAGCTTTGAGATATTCCTCAGAGTTTTTATTCTAACCACCTGCAATTAATAAAAGCAAATTCCAGTTCTTACTCATGGACCATTGCACTTTAGCAGACATGAGGCTGCCTGCTCTTTCAGACACTCATTCATTTTTAACTCACTGCACTGAGCCTTTCTGAAAAAGGCTGCCTGTTCTCCTAATTGCTTATCTAAATGTATCACTTACTAGAAAACAGGCTGCTGAAAATACCTTGTTTCCTGAAACAAAACCCTAGTCTTACCCAGTGAGTGTCTTTCTTGCTATTTACCAATGGCACACGATACCTTACCTGAACCTGCCTAACAGGTTTTTACTGCAGTGAGGATCTTGAGGTGGAGTAGACTAGTTAAAGTGTGCTTCAGGGCTTTGATAGCGAGGGAGAAAAAATAGTCATTACAGACAGTTCGGTTTTGGGGATGGCGAGCTTCCTTTTCTACAAGCTGGTACTGTGCTGAGGGAACATGCATGCTAAGCACTGCAAAAATAGTCTGCTATTTATTCAAATTGTTCCCCTTCATACACTTCCTACTTAACTGGATAGATGCCTCTTCTGAAGATGTGCTAAAGTACTACAAGCAGCTCACAAGCCATAATCTTTTATGTTTTCAGGCATTTTATTGAACTTGGACTTCTAAAATGATCAGTGTGTAGCAATTACAACATGGAGGTTGAGGGAAAGGGAATGTTAAGCTTCAGTGTAGAATACAGGCAGTATATTGACGAGTCTTGATACTGCAAATATTGAAGATGCCTGAAAAGTAACAGGATTGCTTGGTTAACCTACAAGGGTCTTAAATTTTCTCGTATTTTCAGACTGTGTATGTTCTCATAGTTCAGCTAGTGGACTGAAATGAGAATTAAAGTAAGCAGATTCAGATCTGAAGTACAGTGGAAGTAATCGCATGATCCCTCAGCTGAGTTGTATTAATGGATGGCAGCAAAGTCCTGGGAAGCAGCTCTAAATTGCAGCAGCAGCTTTCTGCTGTGGTAGTATCTGTGATTGACAGGAAAAAAACAGACCTGATGCGTAGTCACAGATGTGATTATTTGTTTGAGGGTTTTTATGATACCGAGGAAAGAACTTGAGGTACTTTTGCTTAGTTAATAGAAAGTAAGGAAATACTGGCAGGGACAGTGTAGGGAGAGGAGTGTAATGTACAAACCATGGGAGTACAATTTCCTTTTCTGTGGCAATAGATTAATGTGATTGTAGCTGCTGGTCAGGATGGGAAAGATGGAGATACTCTATTTTACCCCAGCAGTATCCAAGTCAGTGGTGGGAGCCACAATAGTCTGATGCAGTTCTGCAGATGGGTTTCCCCTAGTGTCTTTCTTCTAGACAGCAGTGATTCTGCTACTTTCTAGTCAACATCTAAACACACTTGTCTTACAGGGATAAGCTGTAAACTACACTTTACTGCCTATACAAATAAATCAGACTTTATGCAACATTGCGTGCTCTGGAGTGTCGGATAAGTTTGGACAGTGGGAATGTGGAGGAGAACAAGAAGGAAATGGAAACCGAGTGCATTAATGTATCTTATTTTTACACTTGGGGGGGGGGGGGGGGCACTGTGGGGGGGGGGT
>NW_009914728.1:7275-18038 GCF_000696875.1 Nestor notabilis
AACAGCCTTAGTGGTGGAAGGCAGACTTGACCTGGAAATAGCTGGCAGGAAAACAAGGATTTGATGGGATGCACTACTGTTAGCGCAAAGTGTAAGCAACTAATTCAGTAGACTATGACTTATTTCTCCAGGGTGTGTAAAGATGCCTTAAGTGTAAACACTAAGATTTTGCTGAGTTACTACTATTGATCAAAACATTTAATAATGTATTATGCTTTTAAATATGCAGAAACAAAATAAATTATTCTTTTGCAGGGCTTCTTAAACTTCTCTTGCTACAAAAGTTCTTATGCTCATTTTGGAGGGTTACAAAAGCTCTGGTAAAAGGTTACAGTTCAACCCTGACTGTTGCTTTTCAGGCAAAGTACAAGATAAAGATGACATGAGTGGCTAGACAAAGGAAAGCTTTACAGCCTTCCTTCCCTCCAGCCCTGCAAAAGCTGCTCTGGGCTGGGGAGTGAGATTTCCTGCTCTCTGTGTGATTTGGATAAATAGGAACTCTAGCGAAACTGTTTTCTCTACTTCCTAATTAACTTTCCTGTTTATACAGCTTTCATATATTCAGGCGGGAGTTGAATATTCATCTTTGTGCTGCAGAAATACGAAGGAAATGGTGGAATAATAGAACTTTTAAACCTTCCATTTGGTTCTAATCCACAGGCTGTCTCGCCTGGCTTACAGAGGAGCTTAGTTTTCAAGTTTCAATTACATTGACCCTCAATCATACGAATTAAATGAAACTTTGAGTTGAGTTACTTCACCATGTTGAAGTGATGATGTCATTCAGGAACTCTGGAGTGGACTCTGACCTTCACTGTGGAGCTTGAGCTTCTTGTGCTAAGACATGTGACTTAGTTACGTTAGCACTGAACTTTTGGGTAAAAAATTGCATTCAGCAGAGCTTCCTGAGAAGAGCTGAACTGCTTAGACCCTTCCCAGAGCTGAGTGAGGAAGTCAGACTTAATACAGCAGAGTGCTAAATGGAGGTAGATGAATTTTTGTTCTGTGGTTCAAAGCTTGTTTTAATGGTCTTAAATAGGTGTTTTGTAAAGTCGATTTCCAGCAAGGATTTTGCTTCCAGCACAGAGCTGCATCATGAAATACAGGGTGTCTTCAAGAGATGATTCAAACTTCATGTTACATTTAAAATTGGTTTACAGGAAATCCATCCTTTGAATGTTACACATCTTGGCTGTATGCGCTTCTACTGTCTTGAGCTTGTATTTTCAGCTGGGCTCAGTCTTTTCTTTTTAAACTGACGTCTGAGAGCTTCTAGCAGTAGAAGGGTGAATCATCACTATCAGCATGTAACATCCTCATCTATGCCTCGCTTTAAAGCTTTCAGGCTCCTTTTTTATGCTTTATATAAGCAGAATAAATGTTCTCTTGGTGATCTCAAACTGTAAACTGTGTAGTAGTAGATTTAGATGGGGGAAATTTGTGGTGGGGTGAATCCCATCCCAAGGGCACGGGGAGTGTCTGTGAGGGCTGGAATGGAGAGGTAGTTCCTCCAGTTGCTAAACAGGAAGCTCCTGGTGTTACAAATCGCTTCTAAGCATCCAAACAGAAGTGTTTGCAGTGAAGGAAACAGCATTAATTTCTAAACCAGTATCTTTTAATGTGGCTATTTTTCCATAGTTTCAGTAAATGTGGATTTGCTTCCTAGAGATCTCCTTCCAGTGGTAATGAAAATCATACTGCCTGTATTTATGTTGTGTTCACATGCTGTTTCCTCAGGGATTGAGAGGAAGGAAGCTGTTTTGAGTAGGAGAGAATCCAAGCTATATTCCAAGTTTCCTTCCCAAAAGAAGGACCAGCTATTGGTGTGATAAATAGCAAAGAGATGAGCACACATTTAAATTTAGGCTTTTTTAACTGCAGGTCGATTAAAAAGTGTTTTCTGGTGGCGCTTTAGACTGTGGATAAATTATCTTGTAACAGTGGGGGACAAAGTACCCGAAGCAGTCAGTTGCATTGAAAGCGAACCGTGTATTCTGGAAAGAAAGGTTTGAGGATGGCATTTAATACTAAAACTTCTGAAAGAATATCTGCAAGATTTAAAGCACTCAGAATCACATTTTATGAGCACTTTATTAGTTTTGGTGTATCTGTTCATCTTTGTATTGCCTCAATGTGAGGAAAAAATGTGTATGGTGGTGTCTGGGATGTCTGTAAAGGATGTGTATTACTTGATATTTTTGTTGGTGGTTTCTTTAGTCAGCCCACAGCCATTGTTAACTCATGCGTGATACTGTGATCTTTTTCCTCTAGACTTCACTGGCCAGTGAGAACCTATCTCAAGCATGGGAAATATTTTTGCTAACCTCTTCAAAGGCCTTTTTGGCAAAAAAGAAATGCGTATTTTAATGGTTGGTCTGGATGCTGCAGGAAAGACTACTATTTTGTACAAACTTAAACTTGGTGAAATAGTAACAACTATTCCTACTATAGGTAAGTTGTGGGTTGTTTGTGAGTTTTTTTCTTTTTGTTGTTTGTTGGGTTTGGGTTGTTGGGTTTTGGTTTTTTTTTTTTTCTCCTGATATTTTGGGGTGGGTTTTTTTTTCTGTTTTGTTTTGTTGTTGGTTGGTTGGTTTGGGGGTTTTTTAACATCTATGTAACTGCTTGCTTTGAGACTTGGGTCTTGCTGTTTGCAGCAGTATCTTTTCTCAGTTACCACTCTGCTGATTTAAGTAAGCTGGCTGTCAGAACAAACGCTTGCTAAAACCATGGTATGGTGATGGCATAGCCAGATGTTCTTGCATGGGAGGAGATCTACAAGGGCATGTAGTGGTAGGACAAGGGGGAATGGCTTTAAACCGACAGAGGGGAGATTTAGATGAGATCTGGGGAAGAAGCTCTTCCCTGTGAGGGTGGTGAGGCCCTGGTACAGGTTGCCCAGAGAAGCTGGGGCTGCCCCATCCCTGGCAGTGTTCAAGGCCAGGTTGGGCGGGGCTGAGGGGAAGGTGTCCCTGCCTATGGCAGGGGGTTGGAACTGGATGAGCGTTAAGGTCCCTTCCAACCCAAACCATTCTGTGATGATTTTTTGAGGGTGACTGCCTGATCAGAGACATACCTTATTTGTAGCCCTTAAAGCTCAGGGGGTTTTGATTAAGTGTAGCAATTCAAGCTGTTGATGTTTGTTTGATTGCAGTGGGGGTGAGAGGAGGAGCTTCAGAGAACCCACGTTTGTCTGCTTTGAGGTCCTCATTGTAGGATTTTGCTTATTTATAGTAGTTTTAAATTTCGATAACTTTTTAAACATTAACATTCTGAGCATGACTTGGTAAATGCAATAGGTCCAGGGCCAACTATGTTTAACTGAGATTTTTGCCACACTTTCTCTTTCAGGTTTCAATGTGGAAACAGTAGAATACAAGAACATTAGCTTCACAGTCTGGGACGTAGGTGGTCAGGATAAGATCAGACCACTCTGGCGCCATTATTTTCAGAACACACAAGGTGAGTCCAAATGCTTAAATCGCAGGTTTCCAGAATCCAGAAGCTTTTTTTAATGTCCTTACTAAGATAATTTTGCAAGGTACTTGGGGGAGGGGTGTTTGTGTGTGGAAATATTTATTACTATAAAAAGGGTGTGTTTGTATGCTGCTCTGGTTCTTCTGTTAAGCTAGTGTAGGTTCAAAGAGGGATGGGAGGAAATCTAGAAACCAGTCTTCTTTGTCCATCTGACTCAGAGCAAGTTCCAGATTCTGCTTTTCTTTTGTAAGCATCACAGCTCTCTGCCCTTGCTTCAAAGTCTTTACTCCAAGCTTTAACAACCCTGTGAACTGAGAGTTTGTCACTTCTGCTGCTGCTGTGCCTTTATAATGTGCATGCATTTGAGTCCTGTCACAGGATTTCAAGAGTTGCTACTCACTGGAAAATACCAAGTGGTCATGCAGATGAAGTGCACAAGTTCCAAAAACACAAATGCAAACTACCACTTGCTTTCACCAGCTTTCAGCAAGAACACATTCTCTCAGACATGAGATTACAGTAATAAGAAAACTGTATTTTTCTAGTAATGTGTTTTGCTCTGACCTCCAGAGGTATTTATCATTTGTAAATAACTTCTGGTATATGCTTTTTCTGATTGTTTGCTTATTTCTAGGTTTGATTTTTGTGGTTGACAGTAATGACAGAGAACGAGTGAATGAGGCCAGAGAAGAGCTTATGAGAATGTTGGCAGAAGATGAGCTTAGAGATGCTGTTTTATTAGTGTTTGCTAACAAACAGGTATGCCCAGAATGATGTCTTTCTGTAAGAACTCTTGAAAACGTACAGTATACCTGGGAGTGCTAGATCTTGAACATACGTATTTGGTGCTTCAGTGTAATGATAGATAAGCTCTCAGTGACTGTTCAGTTTTGTTGAATACAGCAAACCTGTAGATTGAATTACCCTGTTCACATCTTGAGGAGTATCTTTCTAAACAATCTTAGCTAATAGAAACTCCTGTATTTTCAGTGTTAGGGAAGCATTCTACTAGTTAATTTTTAAGGTTGGCTTGGCTCAAATACAACACCTGCCCAAGCTTCCTCCAAACAGAGAGGAAGGGCAGAGTGCCAGAACGTCTCTGAATGAGTCAGTTGGAGTATTGAGGGACACTGCTTGTGATGATGGAAGCACTCAGCTTTTAATCCATTTGTGTTGACCTGTGAGCTGAACACTTCAGGCCACAAAGTGAGCTGAGAGTTCTGCCCCTTACTCCTAGTAAGGGTGTTGGTAGCTTAAATTCAAATGTTGAGGGCCTTAAACAGGGCTAGTAAACTTACAGTAGGAACAGCATCCTGTTGGGATCAAGCGCACCATCAGCAAGTTTGCTGACAACACTGAGCTGTGTGGTACAGCCAATATGCTGGAGGAAAAAGGGTTGTCATCCAGAGGGACCTGGACATTCTGGAGAGGGGGGACAGTATGAAGCAGTACTAAGCCAAGTACTACTTACTACTTTATGTTAAGCTTGATCTTGAGTCATATTTGCAGTCACAAGAAAACATTTCCTGAGTGGAAAGTGAATGAAACTGGCCTTGAATTGTAAGCAGTTCAGGGTCAGCACTGAGGGGCCTGATGACTTGATCCAGATGTCAGCCATCTTGCTTCTGTTTTCTGAAGAGAAATACTCCATAATACGTGCTTTTGATAGTATCTTTCACCCTTCGACGCTTTTGTCAGTATAGGGGAAATAGGTCAAGTATAGAAGTAATCCACCAAGTTTTTCTGAAAGAAAAGTTCTAAGAGTTCTTAACTTCTTAAAACTGATGATCAAAAACGGCTGAGGGAGGCGGGCGTTTCTTCTCAGCGAGCAGGGGAGAAAATGACTCTTCTTCCTTCCTCCAGGACCTGCCAAATGCAATGAATGCAGCAGAAATCACAGACAAACTTGGACTGCATTCTCTTCGTCACAGGAACTGGTATATCCAGGCAACCTGTGCCACTAGTGGAGACGGTCTCTATGAAGGACTGGACTGGTTGTCCAATCAGCTCCGAAACCAGAAATGAAACCATAAACCTTCCTCTTCCCTCTTTTTCCACCCCTCCCTCTTATTTCCTCCTATTCGCCCTTCGCTTTACTCTAATGTGGCAAACTGTGCTACTTTGTGGTATTGAGTGCCGGAAGCTGTTTTCATTTCTTTTGTCACAGTATATATTGCATCATGCTGTAAATGTGGCAAATACAAGCCTGAAAACAGTTAGGTTTCTTATTTAATGTAAATAGTTTTTGTTTCCAATGAGGCAGTTTCTGGTACTCCTATGCAATATTACTCAGCTTTTTTATTGTAAAGAATCAACTCACTGTTTAGTACTTGGAAGGGATTTCAGTGGGTCAACACAAGGGTTGCCAGTGGTCCTCGTGCAGTAGAGCTGAATACTATCTCGGTTGGGTTGTGAGATCTGTGAGATCGATTTTGGCGGTTGGTTTTTAACCTGAATTCTGTATTTTTTTAAATAGTCAAGGAAAAGTAAAAACACTTCAACATACCAACGTTTGACGTAGCTTCTGCTGTTGTAGCTCTGAGTGGTGACTTTTGATTCTTTTGAGATGATGAAGCAATGATTGACATCCAATTGGCTTCATCTGGTTAAACAACAGATCATAACCAGTACATCTGGCTATTTCTGTAGCTCACAGTGTGTGCTCGTATTTGTTCATAGATTTATCAGACCTGGTTTAGATGAGCTTTTGCAGAGTCATGCTAAACATCTGACTTTCAGTTCAGGTGGGATTTATCACTTCCATTTAACTTGAAATAATTTCCAGAAGTCAACATTTTTAGCCTGTTGTATTTGTCAAGTGTTTTGTACTTTTCTTGTGTGTAAACCACTCCAGAAGGCAAACCTTTCCACAGAAAGCACAGCCTGTACTAGTCCTAAGCTCTAGAGGCAGAAAGTACTGTACTTAACATAAGAATTGCCATGAAAAACACCAAACATCTATGTATAGTGTCTAGGAAAAAAAAGCATGAGAGTTTGGAGAGTCATTCCACTCTAGAAGTATTCAATCCCATTTTGGAACAATCCCATATCTGTATATGTGTGAAAACCCTTGGCATCCCTCATACTGCAAGGTTCAGATTTGCCATCAGAAAAAAAAAGACCTCTTTACTTTTCTTTTGTATTTTGATAAACACTGAAGAAGCTGGAGCTGTTAAACTTTAACTCGAGGAACTATCAGAACTGGTTTATTTAGTGTTGTGGAAACCTTTATTGCTTTCAATACACACTTAGTAATCAACTGTTTTGTATACTTGTTTTCAGTTTTCATTTCGACAAACAAGCACTGTAATTAAAGCTATTAGAATAAAATCTCTTAACTATTTCATGTTTTTTATGCCTTGCTGTTCATTTGATCATCTTGGCAGAATCATAATGAAATACTTGTTGAATAAAAAGTTTCATGAAACTTGCACTGGTATCATGTTGTTTTGTATCATCTTTGGACAGTACCTGCTGCTGGATTTATGCTGACCCAACCAGCATTTTTCCACATCAGTTTGCATAAGAATTTCAGGACATCTCCAATGTTTCCCAAATAATCTGTTATTCCTAGTTCGACTTGTGGAGATGAAGAGGTGGGCAGCAGTTCTTTGGTCGTGATGGTTGGTTGACTGCTGAAATCCCTTCATCACCTCAGGGCATCTGCTGAGCTTCTGCAGCAGTCCCATCACTTCCCACAGCAGATTGTTCTTCCTGCTGAACTTAGGGATAGGATGTGTGAATTAGCAGGTTTTTTGTGGGGTAATACAAAGCCTACCTTTCTAAACACTGTTTTGTGGGTTTGGTTTGTTGTTTTTTTTTCACCTCTCGCAATCCCCTCTGGACCTGGAACAGACTTGTCCTCACTGAGCGCCCTGCAGTCCCTCTGTGACAGCCATGCTCAGGCTGCTGGCCAGTGCCTGGCTGTTTTCCTGGCCAGTTTGCAGCACATTCCCTATTTCACAGGCTGAGAACTTTAAGATGAAATGTGTATCGTGCAGGTTAGAGAGCAATCTGCCCCAAACCCTGGGGCTTTGGGTGGGTGGGTGGGTGTGTATCGGAGGAGACTGCAGTGTGGCTGGAGACAACAGGGCACTGCTGCTTCCACAGGCTGCTGACCTGGCATCGGCCTCCTCACTGTTAAGCAAAGGCTGCCTTTTGGATGATTGGTCTCTAGTTGACAGATTACTCTGTTACCAGGTTTTGTTTCCTCTCTGAATCCTTTAAGCAGCACCTGCCCTCAGCCTGAGTATGCTTTGCTCTGTGACTGACCTGTTGGGCAGAGGCTCACTGAGCATAAAGGGTGTTGTCTCTGCCCTGTCTTCAGTTGGGTGAGTGGCAGGTGGGAGGGTGGGTTGATTCAGGTTCCTCAACAAGCGTTGCCTGAGCCCCAGGTCTGTTCCTTGGGCTCGCTTCAGTAGTAAAGGGTAAATAATGCTGGGCAAACAACAGGATTACAAAACTCTGGTAGGTCAGGTTATTCTTGCCTTGAGTTTCAAGCTCTGAATCAGGATCTCTACATGCCTAATAGGGCAGGATGTCTGTTCCTGGTCTGGGAGGGAACTGAACTTGGAACAGAATGGTTTGGGTTGGAAAGGACCTTAAAGCTCAACCAGTTCCAACCCTCTGCCACAGGCAGGGACACCTTCCACTAGAGCAGGTTGCTCTAAGCCCCGTCCAACCTGGCCTTGAACACTGCCAGGGATGGGTCAACTCCTCTGAACTTGAAGGGCTGGCTCTTCTGCTGGCATCAATTTGTGTTCCTGAAATAAGCAGAGCCCCCTCTCCTTTTTCACATCTCCCACACCTAAAGAGGTTCATGTCCTGCTGTGACACCTCAGCCTCCTCTTAAGCAATGGCTTTCACCTGAGGCACTGTGGCATGTGTGACTCGACGCAGTTGTCCCGGCCATGCTGCTGATCCTGCTCCCCCATGTTCAGAATTTGCTGCTGGCCAGGGCCAGAAGGAGGAAAAGATGTGGAATGTGCTGGTGATCCCCCAGGATCAGCAAGCTGAGGGAGCCTGATGTGCCCTCTGCTCTGTCCTGGGCTAAGCCCAGCCCTGGGGTTTTAGCCACCCATCCAGGCAGGAGACAGCTCGTGCCCAGGGGAAGGGTGAGCACAGAACACTGCTTCTGGTGTGGTTCCTGCCCAGTCCAGCCAGGAAGGGGTGCAGCAGCTCGGCAGGGAGGTCAGTGGGATGCGCAGCCCTGGAGTGGGGATGGGGCTGGGCTCCTTCTCCCACACTCACCATTATTTTTATCTTACCCATATTTCTCAAACTATTTTTTGCAGATGTCACTTTTGAGTGTGAAACAGGCACCTCTTTCAGACAGGGCAAGGGGTAAGAGCTGCTGCCCCATTCCTCTGTGTGGGGCCAAAAGTGAAGACTGAAGGAGCGCATGCAACCTGGGTGACACAAACCTCTGCGTGCTCCCCTGGCTCACTGACGAGCTGGGAGGGACAGACCCAGAGCCCTCCCGGACTGCCCCCTCATTTATGGTGTGGGTAAAGCTCCTGCAACCCCAGGAATGGTTTAACTGGGCCTGTGAAAGCAACAGGCAGGGGGTAAAGCCTTGCAGAGGTTTCAAAGGGGTGAGAGTGGAGGAGACTGAGCTGTGAAATACCTGGCGATGGAGTTGGGGGAGGCATCGGCTCACAGCCTGTGGTAAATGGGTGCGAGTTCTCTGCAGGAGCAGGGAGCCAGAGGTGCAGCCTCCCAGGGAGGCAGGAGGAAGCTGGGCAGAGGGAGCACTCCGGGCCAGGCTGAACTGCTCCAGGATGGCCAAACCACAGCCCCACCAGCATCAGGCTTGGTAAAGCTGGGGAGACCTTAGAGCAGCTTCCAGTGCCCAATGGGGCTGACAAGAAAGCTGGAGAGGGGCTTTTGACAAGGGCCTGTAGGGTCAGGACAAGGGGGAATGGCTTTAAACTGACAGAGGGGAGATTTAGATTAGATATTAGGAAGTTCTTCCCTGTGAGGGTGGTGAGGCCCTGGAACAGGCTGCCCAAAGAAGCTGTGGCTGCCCCATCCCTGGCAGTGTTCAAGGCCAGGTTGGACGGGGCTTGGAGCAACCTGATCTAGTGGAAGGTGTCCCTGCCCATAGCAGGGGGTTGGAACTAGATGATCTTTAAAGTCCCTCCCAAATAACCATCACCTGCCTGTCCTGCCTGGGACTGTTTAGAGCTGTGGGGGTGAATTGTCCTGGCAGAGTCCAGCCCTGCTGGAAGCATCCATCCACCCACGAGGGACATGGAGGGAGGGGAAGTGGGAGCCCACACAGGGAGTGTGACTCAAAGCAGGATGCTGGGATTCGTGTGGGCTCTGGGTTTGTCCTCTGCTTGCTGTGGTGGTTCAGCTCTCCCCCAGTTCCCCTTTCAGCCTGGAGCTCCCGGTCCCGAGTTCCCATTAACACAAACCTGCACTGGGATGATCCCAGCAGGGCCCTGTCACAGCCTGGACCCCAAACATCCCTGGGAGGGTGACCTTATGCTCAGTGAGCTCAGTCTGGGGCGTGCTGGCTGGGTCAGAGCCTCCAGCCAGGGAGCACAGGGGCTCAGGGACACCATACTTGTGCCACATGGGCTGCACGTGGGCAGCCGCCAGCGGGTCCCTGTGCTGGATCTGGGGCTGCGGCTGGCCAAACCCACAGGGAATAACCCCAATAGGAATTACCCTGAAATCCTGCCAAGAGGTTGTCAACCCTAACCCAAAAGCATCCTGGGTTGTGCTGGGGGAGCACTGAGGCTTACGACCGCTCCGCAGCAGCTCCCGCTGCCCGCACCGCCGGGCTTACGCACGTGCTCGCAGCCAGGGAGCGGGACAGAAGGGCTTTATTTCAGCTCCTCACCCTGGTCCTGCTGTGTCCCCCCCACAATGAATGCTGCCCTTGTTCGGCACCGGGCACGCCTGAAAAAAAAAGCCCTCCGGACCCGTGCCCTCCTGCCCGGGTGCAGGCCAGGCCGTGGTGTGACAGAAACCCCCCAGCGCTGCCAAAGTGCAAAGCGAGGCCGGTCGCCAGCCCGGGGCTCTTGTTTGCCGGGGCACACAAACCCGCCCTGTCTTCAGTGGGAGATGTTGCATCACTAATTCACAAATGAGGCCCCTGTGCTTGGCACGGCCACTCCTGCAGCCAGCGGTGCTCTGGCCCGGAGCTGTCTGGGACAACCCCTTTCCATTTGGATCAGTATTTCTATTTGTTGATGAGAATTTCCCTTTTCTCAGTGAGTCAAGAATCATAGAATCAATAGGTTGGAAGAGAACTTTAAGATCATCAAATCCAACCATTA
>NW_009914729.1:0-2489 GCF_000696875.1 Nestor notabilis
TGGGGGGGGCCCCCCACGGGACCTGCCACAGCCCCCAGGAGGCTGCACCTTCAGACAAGGGGAGCAGAGGGAAGGGGAGACCCTTGAGTCATGGGGGTATTAAGCTGGGGACCCCATCCTGTGCCTTGCAAGCCCTCCCCAAACCCCATCACCCACCTGTGTGATGAGCCCTCCCTGGCCTCAGTGCTGTAGGACGCCCAGTCCTGCTGTGGTCAAGGGCCAGGGTGATGCCTTCAGATTGTCCCCACTGCAGCTGGGCCACCAGCCTGAGGGCGCAGGTGCTCAACAGCCCCAGTGGCCACCATGGGATGGGCAGAGCTCGGGAGCTGCTCAGCCCTGGGCCCTGACTTCCCAAGCCACTTGCTGTGCCTCCAGCCTTCGAATCCCAGGCCGGTTTGTGTTGGAAGGGACCTTACAGCTCATCCAGCTCCAAGCCCCTGTGTCCAACCTGGCCTTGAACACTGCCAGGGATGGGGCAGCCACAGCTTCTCTGGGCACCCTGTGCCAGCGCCTCAGCACCCTCACAGGGAAGAGCTTCTGCCTAAGATCTAACCTGAACTTCCCCTGTTTCAATTTGAACCCATCACCCCTTGTCTTATCGCTCCAGTTCCTGATGAAGAGTCCCTCTCCAGCATCCTTGTAGTCCCCTTCAGACACCGGAAGCTGTTCTGAGGTCTCCACGCAGCTTCTCTTCTCCAGGCTGAACAGCCCCAATGTTCTCAGCCTGTCCTCATATGGGAGGTGCTCCAGCCCCTGGTCATCCTCATGGCCTCCTCTGGACTTGCTCCAACCGTTCCATGTCCTTCTTATGTTGAGGACACCGGAACTGTACACAGTGCTCCAATGACATCAATGTCATTAAATGACACCAAACAGCATACCCAGCACCTGGTTTAGTGCTTCAGCAGCCCAACTCCATTAACAGGGAATAAAACCCCAGCCCCCACTGCCACCCCACTCACGCCACAGGCCACTGGGGTCAAAACCCTCCCAAATGGGAATGCAGCAGCTCCCGAGATGCCAGCAAGGGCTGGAGGGGGCTCAAGGGCAGCAGCAAAGCAGCCCCCCAGGGCACCAGGAGACCGCTGGGGAGGGAGAGACCTGGCAGAGCACAACAGCCAAGGGAAAAAAGGGAAAAAGCTCCCAGCTGGGGCTACTCACCAAAGAGGGACACAGGCAGCACCCAGGGGGGACATGTGGCTGGTGCTTGTGTTTACAGGGGCTGGTGACCCCCCAGCTCAGCCCCAGCTGGGCCCTGTCCTGCAAATCAATTAGTGCTGGGGGTGGGTTAAACGCATCAACATCTGAGCCCACCCATGGGTGCAGGAGGGGCTTTGGCTGGCTCCCAGTTATCCCACTGCAAGTGGCACTGGGGGCACCCCCAAAGTAAGTTCCAGCTACCTTTAAGGGAAGGAAGGAAGTGTCCCCCCAAGGCTGGGGCAGAGACAGGTTCTGGTGCTTTGTTCCAGAGGGGAAAGCAGACGGGTTGGTGCCACCTTCCCAGTGATGATGGCAGGGTGACAAAAGGGGTTTCCCCATGAGGGGAGCAGGACAGCATCCAGGCGCTGCTCACCCTTGCAGCAGTGACAGCAAGTCAGCGGCTCGGACTGGGATTTGCCTTTGGCATGGGCTGGGTGCTGCTGTTCTCCCACCTGAGTTCCCATTTACTGCCTTCAGCAGCACCGGAGCCTCCTCCTGCTGCTGCACTGCCTGGTGCCCCCAGCCCCACAGGCTCCCACACAGGGCTCGTGCAGGGCAGGGGGTGCCTGGGGCAGCGTGGGGGTTGCAGACCCTGGGCACAGGGAGGACATCAAGGGCTGTTTCCAGCCTCAAGCAACACGTAGCTGTGGGCCAAGGGATGCTGCTGACCCCTTCCTGTGCATGAGGGGCAGGTCCTGAGCCAGGGCTCCCCACTCACACCACTTGGCTGAGCATCACTATTTACTGCTGCTGGGCCACCGAGGTGCTGGGGGTTTCAGTAGGGGCAGACTGCCCTCCTCATCCTCTTGATCTTCATCCACCTCTTCCTCATCCTCCTGGTCTTCATCCACCTCTTCCTCATCCTCCTTTGCTGGGTGACACAAGGGGCAAAGGCTTAAGCTCCTTCACAGGGATACCAGCAGCAGCTCCCCAAGCCAAGCACCTCCCGGATCATCTGGATTTCCTCTTTCATGTGGGACTGTTCCTCCTTCATCTGGGCAATCTCCTTGAGAAGATGCTGGTAGAGAGCCATGGCCTAGGAGAGGACAGTGGCAGGTGTGAGCCCCAGGGAGGGTCTCTGCTCTGGGGGAGCTGGATCCAGCCCTACCCCTGGGGACACTTGGGAACAGCGTGTCCCTGCGCTGCTCAGTGCCGTGCAGGATGATGTCCCTCTCTGGTCCCCACTACTGCTGGGTTTAGCCCTTGGACGAGACAAGGGGACTTGGGATGGGAGATGAGGCCCATGAAGTGCTAATGGAGTCTCTCATCTGCACAAGGAGTGGACACCG
>NW_009914729.1:2611-2825 GCF_000696875.1 Nestor notabilis
ACCCAAAGCAGTGTTTCAACCCCAGCTCTTCCTCCCCAAAACTTAATTTCTTTCCCAGTGGCAGCGAAGCCCCACGTGCCGCCAGGTGCTTGGGCTTAAACCAGACCTTGGTCTGAAGGCACCGTGGCCCCGGAGAAGGGAACTGGGAGAGCCTCTGCCCTGGAGATGTCACTCTCGTTGGCTCCTGCCTTCTTCAGCTGCCCCACATCACCAG
>NW_009914730.1:0-260 GCF_000696875.1 Nestor notabilis
ATACTTTGTCCTGGCCACCACGGCCGCAATCGTGGCTCTCTTCCTGAACGTCTTCTACCCGCTCATTTACCAGACCCGCTGGAGATAGGCACGGGCACACAGCCAGCTGCGGGCGCAGGGCTCAGGGCATTTGGCATTGCAGCAGGACAAGCAGCCGGGAAGGACTCACTGAGGGAAGTGTGGGGCTGTCAGCTCCTGCCTGTCCGCTCTGCATCTCCGTGTCAGCCCGAAACCAGGACCCCCTCTGACCTCCCCCACCC
>NW_009914730.1:365-627 GCF_000696875.1 Nestor notabilis
GGTGCTCTAAGGGCAGGGTGCCCTGAAACGGTTCCTGGTCCAGTTGTGCTGCTGCAGGCCCCTTGGGGCTGGTGTGATTGTGGCTCCTGGGTCAGCCCACTCCTTTCTGTTGAGCTTCCACGTGGCATCTGCCCCTGCACCAGGAGTATTGTGCACTGCACCCCCGTGCTGGGGGCTTGTCACCGAGGGCTTGTGTGCTTCCCCCTCAGCCCTGTTGCGGATCAGGGCAATCTGAGCTGGGGTGCCCATCGTGAGCACCCAC
>NW_009914731.1:0-255 GCF_000696875.1 Nestor notabilis
CCGAGGAACACGTCTAAGGCCCTCTCCTTGCACACTCACAGCCTCACTCACACACACTTGGCTGTTGCAGTGGGGGCAGCGAGGATGAAGCCCCCTACCACCCCCCGGGCCTCTGTCGCATGGAAGCCGAAGCCCACGGAGAGGGAGACCTGATGTCCCCACCGATCCCTTGCACACGCAGCGAGGCTTGCACATGCAAACCTCCCGGCCTTAAAACCACCATCGCGGCAGGGGGGGGGGGGGTTTCCCCCGCCC
>NW_009914731.1:286-2643 GCF_000696875.1 Nestor notabilis
CCGCCAATGAGGGCAGGCTGAACGCTCGCCTTTCCTCCCTTTCCTCTTCCTCGCCTCCTTCATCCCCACCTCCTCAGTTTGGCTGAAAAAATAATTTGCTTTGTCTAAAGGGTTTCAAAGGCGAAGCTCGCCGGTCGCCCCGGCTGCATTAAAATTCCTGCCGGCCCAGCCTTTAGCTGAGATCGCAGCTCCCCGGAGACTCCACTTTCGCTATTACTGTCAAGTACCCTTGACTCTTTATTTTTGCCCTTTTATCTATTACAACTAATTCGAGTTCTTTTGCCCTTTTCAGTTTAAGACGTGGGCTTTCTGTAAAGCCTCCCCCTGCCACCGAGCTCTCCGGGTGCAGAGCCTTTAGAAATTGAGGGGTTTACTGTCAAAATGAAAATTTCACTTCAAATTATCTCGGCTGATGCACGTTTTCCAGGCCGGGGGCTCTTGTCTGAGCCTTTTGACAGCCAGATCAGCAGAGGGGTTCAGTGATCTCGATAATATCATCCAAGAGAGCGAAAGTCAATACAATGACAGGGAATATGACTGGATACAATCCAATTACGGCTGCTCCCAGAGAGGGGAAGGGCTTGATCTGATCTCCGCACCCGGATTCCTTTATTCAGTCCTTGCACTAACAGGTCTCGCTACAAACTTTGTGATGTTGTCTCGGTTGCGTTAATTTTTGCATATATATATTCCTCATTGTATTCTTATTTATTTATTGGAGGTATGTGTGTTGGGGAGGGGAAGACGCAGGAGGGGGTTTGGCGAGGAGGCTGGGGGTCAAGAAAGCCTCCTCTGCTTGCCCGGTGTCAGCTTGGTCCTTGGGGGTCTTTTTGTTTTTCCCCGCAGTGCCGGGAGCCGCAGCTCGGGGGGTTAGGCCGGCCTAGGTAAGCCGGGGTCTGTTACTGCCTCGCAGTTTGTTTTCCAGCAGTTGTCCCCCTCTCCCGTTCCGGGGATCAGTAAAGTTTGTTCTTGTTTCCGGGGAAAAAAAGGATATCTTTTGAACGCACGGTATCTATGCGGTAGATGGGCTGCGAGAGCGCTCTCCCCCGCCCCCCCTCGTTGGTGGCTGTACTCTATTTAATGTCAAAACGGTAAAGCATCTGTCCTGAAGTGCTGAAATATTCATGGCAGATCAGCGACCCTCCATACGGGCGGAGTAGCCGGGAAGCTAAAACGGTTCTTTAAAAGAGCAAATCTTCCATGTGAAGCAATTGCTCCCCCCACCTCTCCCTCCCACCCCACAGGCCCAGGTGGCCGCCGGGGCTCAGCACTGCGCGGGCAGTCAAGCACCCCTCCTGCGGATCCTTCCTCCAGCGGCAGCGCCTTCTCTCCCCTCTCCCTGCAGCCTGTTGACAGTCCTTGGAATTACCGGGCCCGGATCCGAATGGGAATTTTGATCCCTAAAAGGTGTTTTGTTGCCCAATGCAAAACGCCACCACTAGTGTTACCTCTGAAACAGACAATTTATTAGAGTGAACATACCTTTTAATATATTTTTTTCTTTTCTCAAGATAAATTTGTGCAGTAGGTGTAAACTTAGTAGAAGTGCTGATTGTGAATTATATGCTAACAAGGAAATCAGGAGGAAAAACTCTCAGAAAGTCTTTATAACTAATGTCGGCATGCCTTAAATTAAATCTGAATTAAAATTTCCCGTTTGTAAACTTTCAGATGTAAACTTTTTAAAGTAGGTCTACGCTATAGTACGTGCTTTTTGGACATGGAATTAAATAACTTTCACGACATTGATCCCTTAAAGTCGCAGCCAGGAGAAATTCTTCAGAACAGCAATGAGCAAAGTCTGTCCGTTGAACTGAGCAAACTGAACTTTAAATCCTTGGTTTAGGGGGAAAAAAAAAAAAAAAAAAAAAAGAAGAAGAAAAAAAAGTTTTATATTTAAATTTAAACTCTCACAAGTCTCTTTTCAGTGTAGCTGACTCTTCAAGCGCTCGAAAGTCCTCCGGCCCTCGGCGGGCCTGTTAGGAACAAAACATTTTGCTTCCCGAGGGCCTGTTAGGAACAAAACATTTTGCTTCCTGATTTGGGAAAGGCCAGAAACTCTTTGTTTGAGTCATGGTGGGACAGGTTTGAGAGCTGCCCCTTGAGCCCATTGGCGCCGTTCCCCACCGCGCGTCCCAGAGCGCCCGTTTCCAGGATGGCTCCTTTGGTGGTGGCCCAGGATACTGTCGTGTTGCTCAGGGCTTGGTTCAAAGTACTGTGCCTGAACAGAGGGTCGTGAAACACCCCGTCCACCCAGTTCCTGAGGTTGGTGACCGGCGAATCCTGGTGCCTATCGATGACACTGACCGGGGCGGAGACGGCGGCGGCGGCGGTGGCCGAGCCCCCAGGCCGCTTCA
>NW_009914732.1:0-15872 GCF_000696875.1 Nestor notabilis
TCATAATATATAAATATATCATTTATGTTTATATTACATATGTAATATATACTATAAATCATCATTAAGATGATGTAGTGGCATAATAAACAGATATTAAAAGTATTTAATCCCAGAATGTGCTGAATTTTATGTTTATATAGTCCAAAATCTTGGACTAATATTTGCAGGGGGTGGAGGTTCACTGTTGGATGTTCTAAAATACCACGTCAGGAGGAGTATCTGCACTTCAAACTGAAATTAAATGCTCCCATGTGTCAGTTATGCTCACTGTCAACCACTAATAACAATAGCTCCATTTCAAATGGCAGGGCAAGATGGAGCAGTGCATTCAATTAGAGTGTCAGTGCCTATGTTAAGAAATAAAATATTTGCTTATTAATGTCTAAATCAGCGGGAGCTGAGTGACAGCTCCACCAGTCCCGCGGAACAAAAGACCTCCTGTTATTCTGGGATAATGGCTAAAAAAATCCCAACAGAAGATCCTGGTAATCTTTGAAGCCTGTAATTACTGGAGATGCTTTCTGCAGAAATGGGTGTGTGCTCCTAAAACACTAACTACAGAGCTAAAGGTAACGGCTTTCAAAATATGAGCTTGTAATTATTCATCAGCTTTCTTTTTAAGACCACTTGAAGTCTTCTCACTAAAATGGAATCCTCCCCACAACAACCATTCTTTATTTTTATGTTAACTCTCATCATCTTCTGTTAACTTCTCATCGTTTTACATAAAGGAATCTTTTCCTTCTCTGATGCTGCCCTTCCAGAAGCACCAGCTCCTCAGAAGGACTGAAAATTATCTGCACAGTTGCACGAACTTCAGTAAGTCATAGATGCATCTCCTTACTTCTGCAATAAAAGCACAGCTCAGGTGATGAATACAGCTCTGTAAAGCACAAAGCAGTAACTTGAACTCTTAGGCATTTACATCAGCTAATTATAATATAAAGCATGAAGAGAAAAATGAGCTTCCCGTCACTAAGGGCTGGTGACATTCACATCTCCAGCACCATTACCTATGGCTCACTGCCCCAGTAAAGCACCTATGCCTCAAGTTCAGAGCTAGTCTGCACCATCATCCCCTAACTGCCCATTGAGATCTCAGCATCACTCGAGTTGTGAACTGCTGCCATACAAGTTGCAGGTGAGCTTGCAAAAGCACTGGAACTAAAACTGTAATACATGGTATAGGATTACAGAACCATAACAATTTCAGTGATGTTATGCTCTGCCTAAAGCCACACCTCACCTACTTACTCTCTGCTACTTTCAATGGAAGATTTCAGTAAACAACATATGATGCACTCAATCCAGTGCGATGCAGGTAGGATGCTCACTACTGTACAATGTGTTTTAAAAAAGAATGCTCCAAGGAAATTAGTTGTCCAAAGAATTTGTTGGTTGCTCAGAGAAGCTGTGGCTGCCCCATCCCTGGCAATGTTCAAGGCCAGGTTGGACACAGGGGCTTGGAGCAACCTGCTCTAGTGGAAGGTGTCCCTGCCCATGGCAGAGGGTTGAAACTGGATGAGCTTTAAGGTCCTTTCCAACCCAAACCAGTCTGGGATTCTGTGATCTGAAGGGGGCCTACAAGGATGCTGGCGAGAGACTCTTCATTAGGAACTGTAGTGGTAGGACAAGGGGGAATGGCTTCAAACTTAAACAGAGGAAGTTTAGATAACATATAAGGAAGAAGTTCTTTACAGTGAGGGTGGTGAGGCACTGGAATGGGTTGCCCAAGGAAGCTGTGAATGCTCCATCCCTGGCAGTGTTCAAGGCCAAGCTGGACAGATACATGGGTGACATGGTTTAGTGCGAGGGGTTTAGTGCCCATGGCAGGGGGTTGGAACTAGATGATCTTAAGGTCCTTTCCAACCCTAACTATTTTATGATTCTAGGATTCTGCGGTCATCTCTGTCCTCCTTTCTCTGGTCTTACCAGTAACTATCAAGTTGCATCTAAGTCCTTAATATCATATGAGGAACATACTCTGTTGTCATTCACTTCCAGGCAAGGCAGAGAATTCATTCCTGGAGCATCAAGTTATGTTCTAGTACACAGTTGCACTGAAATAACTATACCTATACTACTGGAGTTAAAATAAAACTGAAAAGTAACAGAACGTTCTGTTCTGCTGTGTAAATGCTGATGGCACACAAATGCTGATGGTATGCAGGCAAGAATTACCATGACAAATGCTGGCCCAGTTAGTCCCCTGTGTGCCACTCTCCTCATACAGCAAATAGCACTTTCACTTCTGTGCCTTGCCTGGACTGGCTGCAGATGGATGATGCAGTGGAGAGCCAGAGTGACAAGAAGCTGCTGTCCCAAGGTTAAACACCACTTCCTAAAGAAGAAACCACCAGAGACAGCAGAGGCTGCTCAGACTGTCCCAGCTGAACCCAACCACACACCCCAGACACCACATGGTGCAGCAAGCTGGGCTCTCACCTCGTGTCCGAGAACTCCAGGTTGGTCACATTGAGGACTCTCTTCCTGTTTGTGCTGTAGTAGTAATCCACAAATTCCTTGAGCTTCATCTTGCAGTCTTTCTGCTTGGTGACATCAGTGACATCAACACTCCTCTCTGGTCCTATAAATGAATTCAGTGAAAAAGAGAGATTGAAGGGCAGCCTGACTTGCCCCATTTTGTGTGCTCAGGGATGAGTTAACATCTCAAGGAACATCTCAATCTTTTGATTTTCTGATCTTCCTAGCCTTTGTATCTTCCCTGTATACACATATACATACATTATGTATGTATACAGACAGCCAGAGGGGAGATTGAGGTGAGCTCTTAGGCAGAATTTCTTCCCTGTGAGGGTGCTGAGGCGCTGGTACAGGGTGCCCAGAGAAGCTGTGGCTGCCCCATCCCTGGCAGTGTTCAAGGCCAGGTTGGACACGGGCTTGGAGCAATCTGCTCTAGTGGAAGGTGTCCCTGCCCGTGGCAGGGGGTTGGAACTGGATGAGCTTTAAGGTCCCTTCCAACACAAACCAGTTTGGGATTCTAGGATATATCTTTAAAAGATGTGTATATACATAAAACATGTATGCATAAAACGATGCTTTTGTATTCATGCCCCTGACATAATCATTTCTCCAGGTTTTATCTTTAAAGGATTAATCTTATTTTGAATCTATTAATTTCATTATAGATTTTATTTGCTTGGTGAATATTATATGCAAATACCTGTATATCCACAGATATACATATCATATATATATACATATCATACATATATATATCTCCTGTATATCCCTACCATCATGCTGTAAAATTCTTGTGATTGTAGATAGTGTGTAACACTGCACAGGTCAAGGTGATTTTCCAAAATTGCAAGTTCTTTAATGCTGTGTTTTAAATTTTTAAGTAAAAATTAAAATTTAAATCTATACTTAAGGAGGAGTTTTGCAGGAAAATTCCCAAATTTTATCGTGGTATTTCAGATGTGTCACAAAAAAAATTGACTTTTTGTTATTTTACCCCAAATTACACCTATCAAAAATCCATCCTCTCTGTATTAGAGTACAGAGAATAATCTCCTAGTATCTACACATTTCCTCTGACAGATGTAGTTGGATACAAATCCCCACTGTTAATACTAACACTCTTAGTCAATTAATGGAATTGTACACTGGGCAAACCAGAGAACACACGGAGAAAGTCAAAGCTTTATAAAGAGAGCTCATTTCTAAGCACACTCTCTTATCCTTTTTGCATGAAAAGCATCTCTCCAGTCTTTCTTCCCTTCAGTTTTAATTGGCTGCATTTTTCCTCTCCCAGTGTTTCATTCATAGCTTTTTTCACATTACGAGAGGTAAAACATTCCATTTGTTTTTTCATGGAACAGTAATAATGCATCTGGCAGCCTCCTTTGTGTTGTTTTGTCCTCTGCTGCTTACTTCAGGTCATTTCTAAAAGACATTCTAGATCCAATGCAATAAACTACAAATCAGTGAGATAAATCCCTGCCTGGGAAATCCCATTCGGGCAAACTAACCCCATGGAGGTTGGACCAGTGCGTATTTGTGCCATTCACTTTTAAATCTGGTGCCAGCATCAGATTAAACAACCTGTGTCCTTCCCTTCAGCTTTGCGCTAACAGTTCTGTTAGGGCAGATTATTTCAGCTAGAGGCTAAAAGAAAGCCAACAGATGCATAAGGAGCACCTAGGTCACAAAAGAAAATCTGCTAAGTGTACCAGATGGGCAAGGAAAATATGTTTCCTGTAGAAGCAATGGGATAGAGATAACAATAAAATCAGGGGTCTTGAATTCTCCTTTATTCGTAGTTATCTCACTGAACATGACTATAGATACAATCAAGAGCAGCAGTGGCTGGTGAGAACCCTCTAGTTTGGGGAATAGGTCAGCGGCAGGAGAAGGAGGTGGTTAGCAGAGATAAAGTGGCTGTGAAATACAGATACACTGGAGCTGGAATCATGGCTCCATATGGGTGATGCCTTGCCAGAGGACTGGAAGGAGATGGAATCAGATAGAAAGTGACACAGAGGAGAAAGACAAGAGAGGAGAATACACATGCTAAAGGAAGCAGGATGTGGAGACAAAGAGAAGAAACTTCAGAGCGCTTCCATGGCTCTCAGCCAAGGAATGTCTTCCAAGGTGGGATGATGTGATGACTTGTGAGAAGATGCAGTACAATACCCTGCTCAGGGTGGAGATAGGAGAATGCCAAAACGAATCCAAATGACCAGCAGCAATGAAAATAGCTCTGACACCAGTGTTAAAAATTGGCCTGCCTTTGCAGAGTGGGAGCCTCAGTCTGGTAATTCCTTCCATACAAAGTGAAGTGGAGGTAATCAATTAAGACCTGGCCTGAAGTAACTATTTCTTGATACTACTATGACTGTCTCTTTACTGCAGTGCTATGTACAGTGCAGCCTGGCTTGGGTTCATTGTCAAGTTGGTACAAGAAACAAGAATGAACTGATTGCTAATTACAAGCTACCACCACATAACAAGCGTTAACATTAGCATAAATCAGGACATAGACAGTATTTTTAAGTACATTTTACATTTTTTTATACAAATATATGTATTTTTAAAAGCAGCCAAGCTCAAAACAGCACAATGCCACCAGATACCCACCGACATAGTTTTCAACATCGCTGACATAAAAGGTGGGAGCAGGTACAGACAAACCCAGGCCATCCTTCTTTGGGACGAGGATGGGCTCTGCAAAACCATTTTCTTCCAAATACTCTGTTGTTAGCTGGCTGCCTGGCACTTTCACAACTATATCTTCAGCACTGAAAAAGTAAACACAGATTCCATGGTGAGGGGTTTGGCATATTCTGCATTTCCCTACTGAAAGGAAGGGTTATGAGTAAGCAATCAGGTGCAAATAAGGTGCATAAGACAGAAGCCCAAAAGCTATTTATTGCAAAGCACGCAGGGCACACTAAAATCATCCTGAACTGATTCGCTGAAGCCTCATGCACCAACTACTGGAAACTCCTAAAATAACAGTTGACAGTGAAAGACCATTTTCCTCAACTATCAACTCTCAAGTTACCTGTGATGAATCTTTAAAAAATTTGTGTTAAATGCTCCACTCTAAAGAAGGCAAGATTAAAAACGTTACAGAATCTCAAATAAATTGCCCAGGAAATACTTTGCAAATCATTTTTAAGTAGTCAAATAAATTGCTCAGGAAATATTCTGCAGATCATTTTCAAGTAGCTGAGAAGGCTTCAAAGGGACTAAGGAATGGGCCAGTCCATTAGAAGACCAGGTACTTGCACTGGCAACTCGCAAGGGAAATTCAAGTCTGATTTCTAGATCTTTTCACAAGTAAAACTCTGAATTCAGAGTGAAAAGTGACTGTCTATGAAGAATCATCAGTCCCAAAAGCACCCGGCCCATGTGCTGTTTGCCAACTGGGCTCCAAAAACCATGTAGCAGGCCATGGCTATGGCTGGGTGTGGTGGAACAGCAAAACTGAATGTTCACCCCAAAAAGCACTACCTCCCAGGCAGGTAAGGCTAATACATGACTGCCATCTTCTGCAGCAGCTCTGAACTACAGCCCATGTCTTCATATAGCACCAAAATCCAGTGGGAAAGGGGATGAGGCTGCGAGGGCCACCATGGTGGCCAGCACGCTCATGCCTCACCACCGTCACCATCCCATGAAGCCCAACCTGTAGTGAAGCTCCAGATGCCCTTTAGCTATGGGGGCTCCTCCTTCAACCCCACCACAGAGGGTGAACCCCTTGCCCAGGGCCTGCTCAGGCTGCCCCAGTGGGGTTTGACCCCCGGAGGACAAGGTGGCCAGATGCAAATAGGGATAAGCTGTAGAAAACCAGCTTATTTCTGGCTTACCCCAGCTGGGGTGAATTGGCAATGGCTGATGAGGAGGCAAATTCATTAATAATGCATTAAAAGGAGTGTACCTCATTTAGGTGAGCACTGGTACCACATACCAGCAATGTGCAAAGGGTTGAGGTTTTAAGGAGCCAGAAGCACATGATTTACCACTAAACCTCTGCACTTACTTTACAGTGTCCATATATATCTTGTGTACCTGTTTAAGACTGATGTGCCACAGCACCTAGTAATAATCATGCTAAAATGGAGAGTTTGGCGCTAACACTGAAGCATATGAACCATCAATTTAATTATTATTACTGCTACTGTTACTACTTTAATGCTATTTTGGTATTAAACATTCAGGAGCAGAATAACATGAATGATATTTTCTGCCTTTTTGCTCTCTCTACTTTCCTTTTGATCTGAGCCTCACCCAGGGACTAACCATGGGTTGTAATTTACTGTCATGTGCTGGGAATCAGCAATGATGTTTCTGTCTCCAAACTGAGACTCCCTTTTTGTGCTCATCACATTCTGAGTGATGAGGGATGGGGTTTGCTCTGTGAACATCTGCAGATTTCATTCCTTTTCTTTAGAAGAGAAAATTTCTCAACAAGACTTTGTCTTACTTATGGCACGACTGAAGATGTCAGAGGCCTGAATCTTGCAGGTGCTTCTTTTGGCTACAGAGGCTTCTCCCTCAGAAACTTGAATTTGGCAGCAGAGTTCTCTTATGTGCATGTTTATGTGAGAAACAAACACAAATGGGGTCCATGTTGGTGTTCTACAGTCTGGGGATGACTCAAGAGATACTGCAGAGGTAAGGGCAATCTTCGAGGGCGCCCCAGGTCATAGGAAAGGAAAGGGGTGGAAAAGGGCACAAAGGAAAGGAGTGGAAAGGAAAAGAAAGGAAAGTGGCGGAGAGGAAAGGGGAAGGGGAAAGGGGAAAGGAGAAGGAGAAAGGGGAAGGGGAAAGGGGAAAGGGGAAAGGGGAAAGGGGAAAGGGGAAAGGGGAAAGGGGAAAGGGAGGAAAGGGAAAGGGAAAAGGGAAAGGGAAAAGGGAAAGGGGAAAGGGAAAGGGGAAAGGGAAAGGGGAAAGGGGAAAAGGAAAGGGAAAGGGAAGGGGAAGGGGAAGGGGAAGGGGAAGGGGAAGGGGAAGGGCAAGGGGAAGGGGAAGGGAAGGGACACAGCTGTAAGAAGAAGTTTTGTGTTTACGAAGCACACTTTACCAGTCTCTAAGGATTCTTCTAAAATAATTAGTCATTAATAATTAGAGATTTATTTGGCTAAGGCCTACATTAAAGAACCAGAAGAAAATCATCACTCTTACAAATGGCTGTGAAGCAGCCTGATAAAGTGTGGAACATGTCACCTAACAATTAGCACTATTCATTACCCCAAATAAGAGAGCCTTTGTCACTGCAGCAACTGAGGATGTCATTGTTCTTTTCAAGATGGAGACAGACTTCAAGCACAACCATTAGAATTATTGAGAACTGGATAATTCTGTGCAATAAATTGGCTAATTTCTTATGCAAGCAAATGTGGTAGGGGCCAAACATGCTCTTGTCCTTGTCTTCACAAGTACTAGATTCTATGGAAATCCACAGGAACAGGGCTTAACCAAGAGTAGATTTGAATATGGCTGCACAGATATAAAAAAGGGAAGAGCCTGAGACATCTGTAATAAAACAGTGTTCATTTAAACTTCTTTGTTCTGTACTGTATAATGCTTTCAGCAAGGAGTAGCAGCAGCTTCAAAGGAAATGGGCTGAACAACATACCTTGGAAAAGTACGACTTCGAAGTTCTTTTATGAAGACTTGGCTCCCATTCTGCACAGGTTTAACCTCTGTCATCTGTCCAGTATCATGTTTATGCCAATTCCTTTTCTTTTTCACTGAAAAAGAATGAATTGGACAGTGTTGTCTGTTAAGTAGAAGATAATTATTAAGACATCTGAAGGAAGGACAAGTCTTCATTTAATTTCTTATGTGAGCAGAAAAGAGGGAACCCCCACTATGCTGCACTGCAAATTTTAATATTGCTCTCAATTCACCATTAGACAATTATACTGTAGCCTGAAGATCTATTACAGAGTGAACAGTGTTCGTTTTGTAACATAAGGGCAACCAGACGGGTAATTACTGAGCTGCACAGCTACCGCAGGCTTTATGCAAACACAGGCTCTGGACATTCCGTACTTGCCAGACTACACACTTAATCCTTATCGTGAAACTCTTATAAAGCCACTTTTCTGCCTTCTCAATATGCAGTATAGATCTTTATGAACATATTTGTCATGAATTACCTTAGTCTAAAGGCCTGTGCATCAGTGGCAGGTTTGACATCAATTCTGATGGGCTTTGGCTTACACCCTGCACACAGCATGCACATAAAGGAAAAAGAAATGAAGGGGAAAAAAAAGATGCAAGGGCACCACAAATGCAATTTTTAGAGCTGCTCTTATTCCTAGGTTCTGAAAGGCAAGCCAGGCTTAGGCCTGGAGGTGATGACAGCAGAAGGCCTCTTGACTGCGCTGCCAGGGCGTAAAAGACATATAGGCAAGTTCTCATGGAAAAATGATCAGCTGGAATAAGCACAAATAAGTAAGTCAAATGTCAGTGCAGTTCTGCTTTGCCTCTTTGACAACCAGATAACACAGAGCAAGAAAAACTGGTCCCGCTTTTCCTTTTAGTCAGCACCTCAGCTATTCCTCCTTCCACAGTCTGTCCAGACATGCTTATTTTGGTAGTAAACTGGTTTGTCCCTCTACTCCCTCTACTAACCTCTGTTAGTAGGATTTTCATATGTCACATCTTACTTCTATTTTTCATCCTTGTTTTACATCACGTAATTCAGTATTTTATCCCCAAAATCAAGATTCCTTATGCTTTTCTCACTGTTCAAAAATGCCAGGAAAGGAACTAGACTCCTCAGTAACCACACATGGACAGCACTCTCCTCACTCTTTGCACAGTCATGCTCAGATGGATCTACATACTTTTTCATTAAGAAAGGAATCTGGAGGCCGCAGCTATAAGAAATGAGGTTCGGGAAAAGCTAACTTTGTTTTCCCAACCACAACCCTGGAATAACTCAAGTTATCTCCCCATGAATCCGTCCCAGGTTTTGCACAAAGCATGTTGGTTTTATTAGTTCCATGCAGCTCTCCAGCCTAGCTGGATATATTCATTAAAGCTGCTAGTTCTTTATCTTAATGACTCTCAGGCTTAGTGTATTAATTCAATGCTCCTGGTAACAAAGGAAACAAGCCCTACATGAATGCCAAACCTTCCTCCTCTCCTTCCCTTTCCAACAGCTGCCTCCTCCCCCCGCAGCAGATCCAAACCAACACTGGGACTCTTAGCACAAGTCCCAGTGAAACAGGGGTCACTTGCCACAGTGAAAATTAAAGAGCTTGTCATGTTAGTGTGTTCTTTTATTGCACTTCAGGTAGCACCAAGTGTTGAGAAATCAAAGTGGCAATTTAGTGCTGAATTAAGAAATTCACTGCAACTCTTCAGAAAGCACCAGGGAGCTATTTCTCTCAGCACAGAGCACCGGCAGGCTTCCACCTCTCCCATCCCCTCTGCCACCCATCTCTCCCCTCCACCTTTCGCATTCACCTCTGATGCAGCAGCAACAAGGACGCCTCTGCCACCCGAAGGCTCCCCAGGAGGTGCTATCTCCCGGACGGCAGCAAGCTGTAGTCCATCATGCTACATCAAACAGTCAATATTTGGCCTATGTTCAGCCATTCTCTGTAAGTTTCATCTTTACTATGAACACCACAGTACTCATTGAAGGCCCATTAACATGTGCAACCAATACAAGCTTTGGCCACAAAGGCCACTTTTTCTTAACTTATTACAGATTTCTTTCTCTGCAGAACTTTCTGATCCAAATTTGACCTTTAGAAAGTATAACCTGGTCCAAAAAAAAAGGGTTTTCTCCAGAAAACCCTTCAGAGAGAAGAGGAAGCATATGTTTATGAAAACTGTATCTCAGAGTAACTAATTCTACACTTCAAAAGCATACTTAGATTATTTCACATGTATTTATAAAGAAGGGATAACTAGAAGCACCCTCTTAGTCCTCTATTGGTTTATATTAAAGGTTGTAATTTCATATAAACAGTTTCAGCCTGACTTTGCTCTGCTTGCATCTATGTAACTGCACTGATTCCACAGAATTCCTCCTGATTTTCAGTGCTGCAAACAAGACAGCAACCCAACTGAAAACACTTCAGATCGTGTTACAGAAATGAGCCAAGTCTGCCTCAACAAAACACATTTTATTTCAATGATGTCAGAAGATTTTTTATGAATGTGTGTAATTTTTCCTAAAGAGGAGTCCCTACAAATTTCATTAAACCAAATGGCTTCAAATGTCATATGACAGGAAGCAATCTTCTGCAATAGTAGCCACTAAGTCACCTTGGTGAAGTGGAAAAATGTAAGAAGAGGAAAATGATTTTTAAATTTGACATCTGGAAAACATATATTGCGGAATGCGTGCTCCAGAAATACATGTGTATTTTTAAATTCAGGCAAGTTGCATAACAGACAATTGGTGTCTGTGTTTCCCTTTGCTAATCTTGCAATCATTAAATCCTACCAGTGAACTACTGGCTCTGGAACAACTCTTACTCATTTATTACAAAACTGATCGTGCTAGATAACTGGTTTAAATATATATTGTACCAGTTAAGAAGCAAATGAAAGTGATCATCTTCCTAGAGCCCCAGTGGCGGGGAGGATGCCCTGCATACAAATGCCTGACGATGAATGCAGTAAGCCAAGCTGTTCCTGTTTTCATTTTATTGGTCATCTTCCCTGGACTATTGCACTCCACATGGAGGGGCTGCAGGATAACAGCCTCATTTGTCAACAGGATTCATAACTCTACAAGTTGATGGTGAAAATGGTTGTGCAGCTTGGGAACCAGTCCCCTTGCACCCCACCAAAAGTCAAGGTAAGGTTACCAATAACTAATGTTCAAATGCTCCTGAAATCTTTACACATGACTACTTTGATACATGGTCTTGTACATCATTAAACTGTTTGTACTGCATTTGAAGGGAGGAAGCCAAATCCTACTGCTGTGCTGCAGGATGATATGATGTTCTGTATTCCTACCACACTGATAACCTCATACATTACATGCACGTCCGTCATGCTACAATGACGGACAACGCCCCAGCAGCACTTTCTGCTGTGCTGCGCAGTGCAGACTGAGGGACACGCTTCCAAGTCGGATTTATGTTTGGATAAAGAGAATTGGATAGCAAAAAACCTTCTTAAAGTATCAGAAAACAATTGTTGATTCAACTCTCCTCATCTTAACTGGTACAGTAAACTTGAGATCTTATTACTGAAACATTCATCACTTGAATTCTAAGATATGGCAACACAGTTTTTATAGAATTGATATGTATAATTCCTGATTATAAACTTTGGCTGCTCCTGATTTTTTTTTCCCCTTCACACTGAAAAGTAGGTGCCTTTCATCATTCGTAAGTCAAAGCAAAGTGAAAGAAATCAAAGCATCAGACACATCTCAACGTTACACAAAACACAGGGACTGGAAATCCTGTGCTGCTGCTTCTGCACCAGGTCAGTCACAGCCTGGGAGTGTCTGGAGTCATACCCGCCTTGTCAACACAACCCATTCTAATTCCAAATAGGTCACCTGAAGATGATTCGTGGTTATTTGTTTTGACCAATTTCCAGTGTGTTTGACAGAAATCTTCCAACAAAACATTAGAAAAACCATTATTTAAATTAGGGCCATATTGATTTTGTTAAGCCTTTCAGAACAAGCCTCCCGAGGGTTTTTTGCAGCTTGCGCAATCTGTGGGTGCCCTGCTTGTGCCCAAGTTGTTAGCAGACTACCTGCAAGGCAAGAACTGCTGCAGGTCATTCAGGTTCCCAGTTCACACTTGATTTTGAGAAAGTCTTAGTGGAAAAATTATTCTCATTTTTGACCCCAAAATGAACATTTCTGATTCGTTCACTTTTCCCCCAGAAATCTTTCACACCATAACTTCTAAGGCACAAATAATTGCTTGGTTTTCAAATGACTGAATTTTGACACAGGAAAAGCCGGTTTCCAGCTATCCCTTGTTTCACACTAAAAAAGGAGCAATGTGATTCATTCAGCTCCTGGGAGAGGAGCACAGTGCTGCTCCTCTCTGTGTTGCTGTCAGGTTGCAAAGCAGCAAGAACCTATGCGTCGTTGTTGCTTATTTACAAGAAATGCCTTTCAAGTAAAACATTTCATCTTTTACAAGGATTGGTTTCCTTTCCTTTCCCCCCCATTGTATAATAGAAAGAATTTGTGAACTAATCTGACCAAAGCAAACATCTTACAGTTCTTTCCCTGACAAAACTCCCACTGAGATCAACTGTCACTTTTACTCAGGAGAACATTTTCCTGTGAAAGAACTGCAAGAATTGGCACCCTCAGTGCATCCCACAATTTTGACTGCCACTGAAATCGCTACAGTTTTATATCCAGACCAAGCATAACATACTGTTTCTTACTCTTCTCATCCACAGACAAAAACACCATGTAGTTTCCAAAGCTCACTGTATTACAACAAGCTGCCCCTGTACAATGCTTCTAGCCCACAGTACTAAGTGCCTTCACAATTTTTTACTCATGTGAAGAAGGAAGCACTATTAGATTCAGAGGAGACATTAGGCAGAAGCTCTTCCCTGTGAGGGTGCTGAGGTGCTGGCACAGGGTGCCCAGAGAAGCTGTGGCTGCCCCATCCCTGGCAGTGTTCAAGGCCAGGTTGGAAATAGGGGCTTGGAGCAACCTGCTCTAGTGGAAGGTGTCCCTGCCCGTGGCGGGGGTTGGAACTGGAGGAGCTTTATGGTCCCTTCAACCCAAACCAGGCTGGGATTCATTGCTGGGACTGGGGACTGAAGCTCCCCAGGAAGGTGCCTTGCATCGGCTCAGACACGCTGCCTGAGGCCAGGCAGGGAGCTGCATCAACTATCCAGCCCATGGTTTTCTCTCTCTAACATCTTTTTTCACCTCACAGTTTGAATTCCATTATTTATGATACATGATATTTAGGTGTGTCTTTCTGTAATGGGAAAAAAAAAAGCCTCTTTTGTTTGAATACAGAGAACCTCAAGTGTGCCTGGGGACCAGCCAGGCCAGTGTACTTACAAGTAGACTTCCCGTGGGTTTTCTCACAATTTGGACAATGATAGATGTCGATATCTGGTGCTTCTTCTTCTTCAACACCCACACAGCTGGAATACATAAAAGCAAATATTACATTAGCTTGAGTCCACCTCCAAACATGCAAGCACAAAACTAATAGTGAAAAAACCCAAACCCCGATAAGCACTTACTATGCAGCCATGCTGACTGCTCACGGCTACCTCAAAGAAAAGCTTAGGTGCTTTTTACACTAGTACAGTCAGACTGGAATCTTTCATCCAACACTCCTGATGTGATGCTAAAATAGGTGTCAGTCAGAAGCCCACTTCCAGCTCACTGTGGACCTCCATTAAAATGTGGCAGGGAGTCCCAAACAATCTTTTTACCCAGGGAGACCATTTTGTTTCTACATAAAGTTCTCCAAGCACCATCTTATGTAAACCTGATTAACAAAACATCTTTACCAAGCATGTACAGACAGTTGCTAGGTACCAGAGTCCTCCTGGCAAGGTATACCATACGCAAGACTTCTATGGGTTTGTCGTGGTTCCATATCCATTACAATATATCAAGATGAGGAGGAGAAGAAGACACATAGCTCACAGCACTTCTGGCTGCTAAGAAGATGGGTTGTATCATGGCAGCTGCTTGGAACACCCACCAAGACGATTTTGGATGGCACAAGACATGCAACAATACAGCACAGACCGCGGGCACACCACGTGAATGCCTCCAGAACACAGCACTGGGGAACACAAAATCAAACTGCACAGCAATGGGAGACCCAAGATAAGAAGTTGCTGCGCAGCCAGACAAATAAACTCCAGCACAACACTGCTCCTTCCAATGGCAGGAAAGCAAACGGGATTCGTACAGTCATAGAACCACAGACTGATCTGGGTTGGAAGGGACCTTAAAGCTCATCCAGTTCCAACCACTGCCACAGCTTCTCTGGACACCCTGTGCCGGCGCCTCAGCACCCTCACAGTAAAGATTCTGCTCCTGCTTGCTCGGTCTGACATAGCCCAGGCTGCAAGGCATGTTTGCAGCACAGACGAA
Source organism: Nestor notabilis (assembly GCF_000696875.1). NCBI lineage: Eukaryota > Metazoa > Chordata > Aves > Psittaciformes > Psittacidae > Nestor > Nestor notabilis. Next base: position 14,570 of record NW_009914732.1, read on the forward strand.
GAGTTTCAGCTGGGTGCTGTGAGATACAGACCTGGTGTCACAGCTCCATGAGAGTTCAACCAGGTGAGAGCATCCACGAGAGGCAATAAAGGCAGTCTCACCTTAATCACCTGCACAAACAACGGTAGATCTCACTGCAATAAGAGCTCTCCTGGACTTCTGTACTTCATCATCTGAAATGCCTCTCAGTGCTCCTCAGGTGGCAGAAAACACCACTACATGTCTTCTGCCAGAGAAGGGGTTTGGGCACTGGTCATGGCAATGCCACCTCCATGCATACGGTCCTGTTCAGCCTCCTTGCATCCCGTCAGCAGCATGAGGTGGGAATTGGTGTGGGAAGATGAATTCAGAGTCATTACCTGCTGGTTCTGATCCATAGGAAGCAAAGGAGAGGATGTTTGCTCTTCTGCCAGTGGCAAGGCAACAGGGTAGGTCAGTTCTGCCAGCATCTGACAGAATCTCTCAAACCCTTCTCACTGTGTTCAAGCTCCTTAGGACGATATCAAAATGTCCAAGATTACAAACAAGATAAATAACTGGAGAAATTCATGTACGTCAGATACAACAACAATTACTAAATGTGGTGGCCTAGATGCAGGAAGGCCCTAACGTCCTGGCTGTTGGCAGGTAGGAAAGCGCATGCCCACCTCTTCCATGCTTCTTTAAGCCTCATAAATCACTGCTGTCATGAACCTACTTCCAGCTCCATGGAGCTCCCAGCAATCTTGATGCCTGTACGTGAGCACACACACAAACACGTGCATGTCTGGAACAGGAGGAGTAACTGTTAAAATAAACCGGGACCCCTTGTTTACAAAGGTGGGTTTGAAACCACTTCTGAATCTCAGGCACACAGTGAGGTGTAACTGTACACATCATGGTTACAAACCACAGATGGACTTCCTTTTAGAAAAGAGCATCAACAAAACCCATATTGAGTCTGCAACCAAGCTGGAAAAAGCCAAACAGCTCAGATATGGAAACAAATCTTTTTTATAACCATTGAAAATGTTTTGTCAAATGAGATTCAGCCAGAATCCTTTGTGGGTATTTTCATCCTGTTGCAGCTGCCAGTGTGTGTATGCGACCCAGCTTCCTCCAGACCAAAGAGGACAGGGTGAGAGAAGCTCTGCAACCAAAGCCAGGGAAATTCTCATTTTCAGTGAGCTCAGGCTGTGAACAGGCTGGTAAACAGGACGTTACACTGAAATTGTGTAAAAGCAACTGCAGATTCGTCTGATGGCTTCTTTTATTAAACATTTACTTGAAAGAATACAAAATCATAGAATCATAGAATCATAGA
>NW_009914733.1:0-284 GCF_000696875.1 Nestor notabilis
GTCACTGGTGACCTGCTGCTGCCGTGATTTTGGGTTATTTCCACCGTGTCTTTCAACCCTTGACACTCAAGCAGCAGAGAGCCCGCACGGATTTTAGTGATCTGCATTTTCTTTTTATTTGCCCTCCCTCCACTCTCGGACGTTAGCTTAGTTAATGATTTCAGCCTTAAAAAAAATAAATAAATAAAAAGGGATTAAAATCAACAAAACACGCGGAGGAGAGGCTTCGGTTGCCACGTAACCTGACTCCCGGAGCCGGCGCTTCGCGGTACCTCCAGGCTGAG
>NW_009914733.1:323-1657 GCF_000696875.1 Nestor notabilis
GGGCCCGCCGCGACCCGCGCAGCACCCTAAGAAACACGGTTACCATTTAGTTGCTTCTGCCCAACAGGCGCATACACGCTTCGGGTCTTTCCAACACATACACAGAGGCTTTGAAAATGAGGAGCTAAGGTTTGGGTTTATTGCTGCTCTGCGTTTTTAAGGGTTTTTAAGGGCCGGTGACTAAAATGGCCTAATTTTGATGCTTTATCAACGGATCCTTCAATGCCTTTGCTACGAAGCAGGGTGGCTGTGTTTCATGTATTCCTTGCGCTGACGAAAATCGTATTATATGTGATTTTTAATTGCAGGGTGAGGCCAGGAGGAAAGCCTTCATTTCCCCCGGAGTCCCGCCGCCGTGCCGCGGGGGACAGGGCCGCGGGTGGGAGCCGCTGCAGCCCAGGGGGACCCGTGGAGGAATCCCCGCGGTCCCTGCCCGCTCCTGCCTGAGTGCCGAGGGATCCTTTCTTGATGGATCGGACGTGGAAAGCCCGGGGAAAAGTATCTCGGGCTTTTCGCTGCGAGAGCTCGTTGTGGGAGGGAGAGAGCGGGTTGCGGAGGAACGCGCTTCTCCTCCCCACCGCTTCAGAGCAGGGCTTCTCCTCATCCCTCACGGTCCTTAGCACGGAGGTTAGGCAATATCAAATCCGATTCGCAATTAGCTATCCTGCCTCCGCCCAGCTTCCCACAGAAGAGGTTGAGGATACTTAATTCTTTTTCAGTTAAAACCACACACACAGGCAAAACCCCCTATCAGCAAGTATCCCCCTGGCCGGTTGTCGCTAGTACCGCACACCGGGAAGAAAATATCATTTTCTGCATCGAAACTGCCCAGCAATCCCCTCCCCGCTCATCGTTGCTTTCTTATTTCTATGCCCAGGAAATAAAATCAACTATCAGAACTGGTCAAAACCTCACAGCGAAATGTTTTAAACAGGGCAAAATGAATCCGTCCTCCTGGGGGTATTTGGCGGGTTTAGCTCCGTTTCACGCGTGTCCACACCGAGCTTTGGCGGAGAAGCTCCGTTTCCCTTGGCATCATGGCAACCCCTCTTCTTCCCTTTGGAGACGGTTTTCCTCTCCATTTACTTGCCCTACCGACATGTCGGAAACCAAGCGCCAAATAAACCAAACGAAATTAGCAACCTTAGTTAAACAAAACACTTCCCTTGATCCGAACTAATGATGTTTTCAGGTGCTGCTCTCGTGAGAAATGTAAAAAATTGGGCATTTGGCTCCTGCTTGGAATGAAAGCTGATTTTAAAACGTTAAAATAATATCTCAGAGCGAGTCTGACCAGTTCTGTAAACGCAAGTCCTATTAGATTGGAAAATAAA
>NW_009914734.1:0-9519 GCF_000696875.1 Nestor notabilis
CCCTAACTATTCTATGATTCTATGATGCTATATAGGCTAGGGCTGCTCAGTAAGTCCATTCCCACTTTTCCAGGACATGGATCTTGTTAGTCAGATGTGACCTCCTAACCCACCTTGATTCAACATGACTAAAGGGCCTTGCTGTGCTGCAGTTCAGCACTGCATATCTATTTTTGTCTTCAGATATAAACTGATCTATGTAATTCTGTCATTCCCAATATTAGGTCAAGGGCTTTACATTAACCCAACAGTGTATTGTCTCAGGGTTTGTCTTGGCCTTACATGGTTTTAGCTGTGGTAATGATTGTTTGGTGGTCGGTTGACTGTTGTCTACAATTTTTAAACTTGTTTTGGTGGATACCACCAAGGGTAGATAGAATGTGTGAAGGCACAGCAAGGGCCAGCTGCTCCCTGAGGCAGAGGGAGGGAGCCATTGGGGGCCTCACCAGCTCCATCTCCTGCCTCTGAACCGAGGAGAAGGGCAGGCACTTGTAGGGAGCAAATATGATTGCATTGGTTGTGTCAAACATTTGACTGACACTATGCAATAAGGAAGTTATGGTTGGAAAAGAGGCCCTGTGGAGGTGGGGCAGTACTTCTCAGAGCCAACTTCCCTCTATGCAACCGAAACTGACACCTGCACCAAGAAAAACGTCAGCACAACAGAGGGGGCTCCAAGACCACAGTGGACTCCCAACAATCCCCCTCATATTTGGAAGATTCTAGAAAGCTAATGTTAGAATTAGCATGTTGCCATCACCTTATTTTACATAGCGGGTGTAAGCTACAAGGAAAGGTCTATAAGAAAGGTTGTCTTTTGTAGACTCCAGACCCTCCACAGTGGCAGGACCAACACTGGATCCTGGACTGGTGGTCGCTCCTCTTTTCTTCTTTCTCCTCTTCCCATCTTTTTCTCCACTTTTCTCTTTCTAAATACCAAAATGGTATACAAGTTTTGTTATAATACTGAACCTGTTCTATCAAGGGGCTGACAAAACTCTTTATGACAGTATAATAAAAGTTAAGGTGGTCTTTTCAAAACTGTCTCTGCTGGGTGTCACAAAGATGCAGCAGGACTTTGGCCTGTTCTTTTTACTTCACTTCTGTGCTCTAGCCAGTGAAGTCTATGCTGTACTTATGCACAAAGCCTTTGTAATGTTCATACAGGGTAATTTTGAAGTTAGAAAGAGAAAAGCACAATTTTTCTCATCATCACCCATGCCTTTGGATGGGCAAAAGTGTGAATGTCCAAAACCTGATAGGGGGCCATGTGGTTTAAGAATAGACCAACTGTTAGGAGCTCAATTCTGAACATGGGGAGGAAAACATGCCTGTGTGAGGGCCAGGCTAAATTCTGCTGTTAGCTTTCACTGGAGATATTGTGCTAGGGAACAAAGTGATTCTGGTAGCAATGCAGCAGCAGCAGAAGATGCATGGCCTCAGAAGTGCCCATCAGAAGTTCTGGGTCTAGCTATAGGAGAGAACCACACTGTCTGCAGCTCTGTGATTCCATATGCGCACTGGGTCTGAACAGGAAGGGGTGGTAAATCTATGTTATCCTCTGTCAGCACCTTTCTTTTGTCTAAGTTGGAATAGGTAAAGACCAGAATGGAAATTCAGATTCTGTGGTCTAATAGTAGTAGAACTGTGTGCTGCCATTCAAAGAACATTAACCAGTTTCCACAGTGTGGTACTGAACAAGTAGAAGTTGAATCCAGCCACTTGTAGCTGGGCAGTAGCAAATTCTCGAGCTGTGGTTACAGTTTCCAGATGCTCCCAGATGCTCCCAGATGTGTCAGCTTCTGTTTTGCAGCTGATTCGGGAGGCAATATTTATTATTTATATATATATTCTTAATGGGTCTGTTACCTTGCCATTTGTCGTAATGCTTAGTAAACAGAATCCAACAGACACACTTTTTTGTGAATTAGAATTAAAATTGTCTGTATTCAGTCTGACAGCACGTTTTGGAAATCTGTGATGCTAGTTGTGTTAATATCAATGATGCCAGTCAACATATTAGTAAATACAGGTTTGGAAGTCTTTCCAAAAATGGAAAGGCACAGGATCTACACATTTTCACTTGTTTGTTCCACAGGACATGGATTGTAACTGATGGTTTGTGTGGGCTGTGGAGAAGCAGAGATAAAAATAATAGCGAATCATGACATCCTTTAGAAAACTTAAAATGGCTGCTCTTTGAGTCCTTTGGCAATCTTTCACTGGCTTATTTTGTCTAAAAAGTCAACCCAACTTTACTCAAAACTATCTCTGTCACCAAGCTATTAGCCACTTTGACACCAAGAATAGCCTTAACTTCGTTATTATACCTCCTGTGGCCATCACATGATCTCTTGAGGCAACCCATTAGAAGATTTTCCAGTTAGGAATCCTGTCAATAATGGAGAACATAAATACTTTCCTATGACTCTGCTTGTGAAACAGGTAAAGAAAACTAAGAGCATTGGGCCACTACTGCTTTCAAAAGAAGGAATAAAGATGTTTTCATCTGCCGTATGATCTTCTCAGTAGTACGTGTGTATTGCTCATAATCAGTCAAGAAACCAAAATCCAGAAACAAATGCTCTGGCTTTCCTTCTACCAACAAAAACCTACAGACCTATGGTTTGTCTTTAATCCCTTTGATATCCATCTTGCATAAGCCCTACTTAATGTTTAATTCCTTGGCAAAGTCTTCCATTAGGGATTCATTTTATTTCTGGGAGGCATAGGGCCATCACAACTAACATGTATCATTTGTTTGACAGTTTTATGGTTCAGCTGGAACAATTTGCAGAGCTGTCCGTCAGTATCTTCCCTGCAGCTTTGTAGCCTTTCTATTTTAGTCATGAACTGCAGAACAGAGGAGAGTAACAGGCCACTAAGTGATACTTAGAAACTGAATAAAGTTCAGAAAAGCCACTGGAAATACTTTGCCTGATGATTTATTGATTTGTTTTGCTTTGTTTTGCAAAGGCTTAAAGCTAGTGCATTAGGAGAGGAGTTGTGCTGAGATATGTCCTGAGCAGTGCAGGACTTGCAATATTTTTGTGTCATGGATTTACACCATTCTCCCCATCAAGCAGTAGCACCAACTGTTACTTCTTGAAGCTGAATAGGGGATAACAAACACCTGTAGTGTCTTAGTGTGGGCTTGATGGTGCACTGTGAAAGGCTAGTAAAAGCCTTTTTGCACTCTCCAAGTGTTTAGGCATCATCTGGTATGGTAACAGCAGGAGAGAAGGTAAGAGATGTCAATATCTTCAGCTGTTTGGCAGCTCTGCAGGCACATTGCCTTGCAAAACAGGAGCAAGTCTGTGCCCTTCCTCCTCTAGGGTTGAACAATAGCTGGCTGCGAAGTGACAGCACCTCTCTCCTGTGCTCCCCAAAGGTCTCTTAGGCACTTGCATACAATTCTCAGGCATATTCCCTCTCTGGCACTACCTGGATAAGACTCATTACAAACCTTGTGTCTTGACAGATTTACCTGTGGTCACAGTTGTACACAAACCATAAATAAATGGTGACAGTTTGTGATAACCTTCCCATTTCATTGCCATTTGAAGTGATAGAGTGAGATATTCTTGTAAGCATTTCATAAAGGATTCCCAGGAAGCCCATCCTTCCTCTAAAAGAGCAATAACCAGTCCCAGGGCAACAGCCTCTTGCCAGCTGTCCACCATTTTATACAGTGCTCTCTAGGGGCTTTTTGTAATGTTAGGAGGAGCCTGCTAAAACACACAGTGCACTCATGTGAAAAGCTTGGGATTTGCACCCTAGACTTATATTCATGCTTAGCCCTAGAATGAGAGAGAAAAGTCCTGAAAATTATGTGTGCATAGTGGTACCCAGGCTAAAGCAAGAGGTACTTCTTAGGTTGCTTGAAAGATTGCTGGTATGCTTGCCCACAGGTTTCAGTCCAAGAAAAAGGTGTAAGTTGTACTTGTGGGTAGATAATTCATGGGCAAGGTTTTCCCATTTGCACAGTGGTGAAGTGGAAGTGCACAATTTAACTGAGCACTCATTTTCAAAGAACAGAACTCTTTAAATAATACATATTAAGACCGTCAATTTTTGAACTTCAAGCAATGTATTAAAACGCAATGCAAGGCCATCCAGATTTTCAGATGCTTCCTAAATAGACCTTGTGAATTCTTTTGCACATTTAGACTTCTCAATTTTACCACTTCCTGAAAATGAGCTAGTAAGCAACTTGAACTGTAGTGCAACTGCTTCCCTCCAAAGCTCAAAGCAGTTAAAGCTAAATAGACATGAGTATTGCGCACTCACTTTGGGCTTTATGGGCATATGCTTCTGTACCACTACATGCTATGATGCAGCCTTACCCAATAGTACAGGGTCATCAGAGGATTCAGATTAGCACAGTGCACCCATTTCAAGTCATCTTGCACTCTTAGGGCCTTCTCAACCTATCCACACAATTAGTAAAAATTTATATGCATGCACACACACAAATACATCAATACATGTTCCTTTTGTCAGGGGAGTCAACTCTCCTGACTGTATTTGACTGTATCTGTCAATCAGAGGTTGCTGTTGCTGTTTGCAAACATGTCTCATGGAGTGATGACATCCTGTGTTATCTACATTTTTCTACATGGTGAAACATTTCATTTAATTTAACAGGGCACATTTTGCTGCTCCCAGATTTCGGTGTTACTCCTCACAGTTTCTATCTCACCAAATGAGTGAGAAAGGATCATCTGGGAGGAAGAAAAGGGAATGCAAAGGAGCAGCAGTGGACTTTCTACTTTCCAAACTTTTTCTACTTTCCAAACTTTTTCTACTTTCTTCTTTGGCTTGTATTTAGCAAACTTCAGCCATACCAATAAGAATTTCTTCAGAGTCGTTGGAATTTTGGGCTTAAAAGTGGAAGGATGAAACAAATTATAGAAACAATAGCAACAAAATAGAACTCAGTAATCTCTTTGACAGCTTTTTATGTGACAAGTAACAAAGTGTTCTGTGGGTACAGGCTACCAAGGCAGTAAAATCTAGAGGTGATTATCAGACTGGCTTTAATTTTTATTTTTTTTCCTCCTCCCAAAATTAACCATTTTCTTTTCAAGAGAAATCACTTTGAAAAACACAAATTAGAATACTTGAAAAATTTCTACTAGCTGTAGAAGCGGCCAAGGAAAATGAGGTGTCTTTGCAAAAAAATATGTCTCTTCTTTCAAACTTTGGCATTCACTGAATTGCAAGGCTTCTAGCCATCTCTAAACTAGGGAGTCTTATTGCCTGATCCAGCAACATTTTAGTTCCAGCAGATGTTAGCTGTCATTGCTGCTGATTCTTCATGGGTCTACTCAGGGAATTTCACCCTTTGCTCTTCCTTGTCAAGCTGCAGCTCATTGACAGTGTAAATATGTTATCCAAGCACTGATGTGCTCTTGCTTGTCTTGGTGCTGATGTTTGACATGGCATCAGCTTGCTGTGATACCCATGGATCACAGTTGCCACTTCATGTCACTTCTTGCTCTTCATCATATTTTCCCTTAATATTTGTATTTGAGGTCCTGGAACTTTACAGCTGAATTTGCACTCCTGAAGCCAAGGGGTGTCCTGCCAATTTATATTTACCTTCTTCACCACTTTTGATTCAAAACTGCTACATCTTTTGTAGTATTACATACTAGGTATGTTCAACGACAGTTGAAATCTGCCCAGTCTGCTCTGCACGTTCCGGTTCAATGCTTGCTTCAGCTTCAATTATGACTACATATTTACATTCCTCCTTATGCAGGTAATACAAACTGATTTAAGATGATCTTTATGTGCTACAGGCTGCTCTGCCAAAAAGCAAATCACAGTTGTTAGTTACAGCACTTTGCTGCCCAACTGTATAGCTCATTATTGTCGTACGTTTTGCACCAATTTTGTTTCATTAGATATTCATATAGATGAGTCATGAGCTCAAATACAATATATGTACAATATTATAGTTATAATGCCCTAAAGCATGTAGCAGAGAAAGTTAATATAGGACCTGCTGCACAGCCTCTGGAGGCCTGCAAAGGAATTGTCATGTTTTTCCTCACTTCCGTTACACAGTTCTCCTTAAGGAGAAGCAAATTCTTCTCATTGTTTCTTCTCATTGTTCATTTAAGTCTGCCCTAATAATTATCCATCTGAACATCTTCCTTGTTACTGTCTACTTTGCAAATTTTAGGGGGTGTTGCATGATACAAGCATACAGCAAATGGACAGTGTGTCAGTCTCAGGGTCTAGAGGAGATCTAAGAGGCAAAGCATGGTTATCCCCTTGTGCGAGATGAAACAAGGAGAGGAAAAACCTAACCAGGAGGCTAGTCCCTGCAGGACAGGCTCTGAGGTGTCTCTGTTATAAGACAAGCTCTGTAGCAGTAAATATTCTTCCATTCGTGACAGAGAAAGCCTTGAAATGGATACCTTATTTCTGGATAGTTAGAGTTAGATGGGATTAATCCCCCAATAAGAAGATTATCTACTCCTGCCTGAGGCAAAGGTAGAAATACCTCAGCCCTGTCTAAACCTAAAATGGCATCACAAAGACTGTGGCATTGCAACTGATACCAAACACTCCTGTCTAATCCCAAGCCTATGCACAAAACTTGAAGCCTGTCCCCTTCAGACATTGCCTTGCTCATAGTCATTAGTCAGTGGCAACACTTGTGTAACTAAAGCAGACGATGTTTTTAATTAACTCCTCCACTTCCTCCCTCTCCAGGCACAATGCTCATTATGAGGCTGCTGTTACTCTCCTTTCTTCCTTCCAAGTGCTCTTTCAGAGCACAACAGAAAGGAAGGTTTCTGACCGTAATGACATCAGGCTTTCTCCTTACATTTTTTGGCCAGAGGCATGAGGTATTGATGGCTCCGCCTGTCCTAGAAACGTCTGAACTCATAAGGTTCACAAAACCATGTACTAACTGAAATGTACAGGTCTCTTGCAACTGTCAGACAGTCGTTTAACAAAAATAAAGCATTGCTACATAAAGAAGAAAGTCAGTCAACTTTGCTGATGGCCTCCATGTCTCCCTCGCTAATAACAAAGATGTCCATAGGAGAGATGTACGAGTCCATCAATCTACCAGAAGCAAGATCCTGCCACTTGGATCTTGTTAACCTGAAAACACCCATTTGTGTTTTCAGTTACAGAGTTACTGTTTTCTTAGTGGGATTGCTCCTCACATAACAGAAGATAGATTTTTAAAAAATTTCTTTCTGAATTACTGCAAGATTTGAACCTTAATGTGTCATCCATTTAATCGGGAATGGGCATAAATGTGAACAGTCTTCTTTGGTAGCCTTGAATGCTCTCCTTCCAGATACAAACTTAGGCCAGCCCCAAAAGATTAAATATCATAACTTGGACATCCCGAAGTAACATATTTAAGGACCACTGAAGCTTTGGTCACTTACACTGAAGCGTTTTCATTCTTTGCACCTCTGCAGGGGGTAAATGACTTAAATTCTGCCAGTCCCACAGCTGTCTTTCTCAGTACACCTTAAAAGCCAGTAATTAAGTAATGACTAAAGCGGATTAAAAATATTTTCAGCTGAAGTCAGGATTTTTGTTCAAGAAGTTCTGTTTGCAGAAAGATGGAACCATTTTCTAAGGGTGGAAGAGCATTCTTTCTTTCTTTCCTTCATATAAATCAACTGAAAATGGAAATATTTCACATAGGAGACATGTCATGACAAGCTTTCGTGAGAGACATCATTCAGCTCTTTGCTTTACTGAGGCTGCTGTATGTCGCTACTGTCAGAGCATGCTCCTCCCTCCTTGCCAGGAGCTCGTCAGGGAGTTTACTTCTTTCCCCCATTTTTCAGTTTTTACGCAAAGGAAATTAAAATGTCTTGTGAAAATGTGCATGATTTTATGTCAAACTGTGGAAATGGCTCTGAAAAATAGCTCTGGGCTATTTAAAACAACATGGCTGAGACATCTTGGCAGAATCTGAGTACCGATTCTGTGGTATAGTCCAGACTCAGTATTAGCACTGAGATAACAATTTTCTCTTTCACAAAGGCTGGAATTCACTAGAGACTTGCACCAGTTCCTTCTACAGAAGAAAAATGTCCCCTGGGAAGAATGCTGACCAAAGTTCTCAGCTGATGGAAATACAAGCACACTTACTGAGCTTTATTGCACATCGAGGATCTGACATCAGTGCTGCTCTAAACCTGTGTACCTTGACAGGCTTTTATGGAGTCAAAAGAAAAAGATTAACATGATTTTTCAGTTCCACATGGAATTTAATAGGGCTATTGAGGTCTGCCTAAATTCCTACCTGTTTAAGTCACTCATTTTACTCCAGAATTTCTCAAGATTTTGTGTCTTTAATTTTTGCCAGAAGAGCTTCTGCTGACCAGTTTCCAGTGAAAACTGATGAAAAACAGAAATAGGGATGCCTGATTGTCCAGGAATTATCCCTCTGTGGTTAGTGCCCTGAAGTCCACATTTTCCTGTTCAGCTTTTATTGATTCCCATGACTGCCCAGTGCTTTGGCTGTTCCAAGCATTCATGTGACCACTGAGATTTTTTTCCTCCATGTTTTGTCTTCTATGCCAGTTTAGATATTGACTCTTTTCAAGATGGGCTGTCTCCCAGTGTGTTTGTGCTGAGCTCATGCAAAGTCGATCTTTTTGACACTGGAATATTTGGCTGACCCTGCATCACGGCACTGCATCTTCACTGCATACTGGCTTTGAGAAATTCCAGAAACCTCTAGTGACTGGTTGGGAAAACAGGTGGAGAAAGAAATACTGAGTTGTCTCAGACCCAAACATTTTAATTACTACTTTTGTTATTCCAGAGTGATCACATCATCTCTAGGAACAGTAGGGAATAACCTAGGTTAAAAAAAAAAAAAACAACAAACATTAATACTTATTAATCAGAAGGGATCAAAACTGTTCACAAAACTGAGCATAAATAATCCCAAACAAGATAGTTTCTTCAAAAGCCATGTGACACTGGGGATGAGAGTATTTCACAGACTTTGAAACCAATCAGGATTTCTTAACCTTCCCAGCTCCCTGGCTCATTTTAACAAAGATGGGAGGTTTGAGTTCATATTTTATTTATACTTTTGCTTAGCTATTTTCCATTCATTTGCACTGAATATGACAAATTCCCACACAAACTTTTAAAGGTATGTCTTAAATTTACTGAGCCCTTACGAAATACTGCAGCACCTATTTTGTTTCCAGAAGAATATCTTCAAGAGTCCCCTTTACCATATGCAAACACCCTTGCAGTGTCCATAAAAATGTTGTAATGAAGAATTTTTAACAAAAACGTTTGTAAATCATTCCAGCATTCCAGAATAAGAAGAAAGGACTGACGTCTTGACAACTTTCAAACAGTTTATGGCCTCTTTATGATCTGTGGAAAAGCTGTGTCCTTCAACATTTTTAGGCTGAGGTGCTATAGGTATTCAAGTTGGTATAGGTGCATTGGTTTAGTTTTATTGCAGGGGAAATCTGAGAAGTAAATGTCAGAATTCCTGCT